>NW_008620211.1:0-21256 GCF_000691845.1 Merops nubicus | reverse complement strand
CAGAGAATATGGCCAATCAGGAAACGGGCCAAAAGCAGTAAGACAGTGCCTAAATTTTGCTGCTTTTGAAGGTAACAACTGAACTGCAAAAGTTGGCTTTAGATATCTTCTGCATACTGTATGTGAATTTAATTTGCTTGGGTTCCTGGTTTATGCATCATTAAGGTAATCTGTTATTGTTTCCCTTGCATATTTTTTTGCAGGTCCTTTGGCAGTGCCTTGCATCTATCACAGCACAGTTCTGCAGCATGCAGCGGAAAGGAGATTATTCTGATCTATAATTCTGTAAAATGACACTCCTGAAGATATTGTTTAAGCTTATAAAGGTGAATTTGTGCTTCTGGCTTTTACTTCTCTTTGTGTCTGAGCCACTTTGATGAATAAGAACCTTTCAATAAAAAGAAATAAACATACACCCCCACCACTTGTGAGGGCCATGAGCTCTCAGTTCCCTTGTAGGGGGACAGATACCTTCATTTCTCCTTTTGTTAAAGGGAAAAAGAAAATACATGAAGAATCTACACCTGACTTGAAAATTGCATCCTGATTTTGGTAACAGCTTAACAGGCAGGGGAACAGAATTTCAAACACATTGATGCAGAGAAAAATGGGTAATGAAAAAGTATCAGAGACTAACTCCAGACAGAGCAATCTCTCCACAGAATAAGTTCAGAAGTGAGTAGAGGAGCACAAGCTCAGAATCATTGCTCTTCTCTGTTAGAGATGCAGAGTGGGCCTGGAAAATGTGAAGGAATGGCAATGTATCTGACAGCATAAAGTGCTAGATGCTGAAACTGAAATAAAGTTATAGGTGCTAGTGCTAGGACCCTGTTTCCCACTTCTGACTCTCAGCAGCAGTTAGCTTGATCCAGACACTTTTCTTTCCCTTCTCGTCTTTGATCGTGCCTTTTCTATGTAAGCTGCAGTCTCTCTGGAGAAAGAGTTTACTGCATGTCCATGCTGTATCTCAGGTGGCCCTGACCCTGTGCCAGCAGAAGAATAAAAAATCTTCAGCCTGACCCTCAGCAACACAGCTGGAAAGCTGGAGAGGGACTAATAGCACCGTTTGTTCCTAATGGGCATGACCCCTGGCTCTGCCCAACTTTGATCACTTAAGAAATCTTTCCTTTTTCTTTTTGTCCTACTTCCCCTACTGTGGTGTTCTTTTTTGTTATGGGATATTTCCCCAGCTGCAGCAGAAACTGCCACCACTCTGTCCCTGCTGAGAGTAAATGGTGCTTCCCTGCCAGGGGGGTTCTTAGTGCAATTACAAACCAGAGGGATCTCCTGTGCCATGAGGGATATTGTGCTGAGTGTCAGCACAGCCTTCTGGAGTATTGGCCACTCCTCTGAGTTTCATATCCACAGCAGCCTTGCTGAAGATACTCTCCATCCCTTCATTCAGGTTGCTGAGGAAGATGTTGAGCAAGACTGGACCCAGTACTGACCCCTGGGGAACACCACTAGCAACAGGCCTCCAACTGGACTCTGCTCCTCTGCTCACAGCCCTCTGAGCTCTGTTGTTTAGCCAGTTCTCAATCCATCTCACTGCCCACTCATCTGACCCACACTTCCTGAACTTAGCTGTGAAGATGTGATGGGAGACAGTGTCAAAAGCCCTGCTGAAGTCAAGTTAGACAACATCCACTGCTCTCCATTAATAACCATGTTTCAAGCCAATACGAGCTAAGATATTTCTACATGGCTAATAAGGAACTGCAAACTGACTGTGCAAAGACACTAGCTAGACACCATTATTCTCAGGGTATATAAAGTATCAGGAATACACATGAAGTGTAAGCTTCATGCCTGTGTGCCCAAGCAGGGCACTAATCAAGTGCCATTGTTGTGGGATCACAAAATGAGTGTCATACCAGGGCATCCTGCTTAAGAGAGGATTACAAAATGCATCAAATAATGTTTATCCAGTCATAGCCAAAATAACACACTCTAATTACACAGAGCAACTCACAATACCCCTATGGGATGACAGACAAATGATGAAAATGGTAAATGCAGAAAAATCATACTGTGGGACTGGAAAAAAAATGTATTTTTAGTTGGGAAAAATACAAATCTTGCCATTAACAGTATTACCTCTGTTCATATTCGTTATGCTGTTGCATTATGAATATGAGGCTAACTTCACTGCTCAATGTTACTTCCTGCCACAGATGAGTGTTTGATACTGTTCATTGTAGCAGCATTTTAAGATTTATTCATAAAATTAGATAAATCAAAGTTTGATTTTAGCAGCACTTAACCAGCTTAAGGATCAACAAGTGATTTAGTAAAGTAAAACAGTAACTTAATCACAGATTCAAGAGTAACAAGATTCATTCTAACTTTCTACAAGGTACCTTAAATCAAATTATACAGGTATAAACACAGTACATACAGACACACAGACAGACAGACAGAAATACTTGGCCAATGGAATATAGAGATGCCCACACTCATAGAAGTAAATGCATAAAATCAAACACCTCAATAGGTAGAGAAATTTGTCAAAGAGTCTGTAGTTAAAATTTCCCCCTTCAAGTTTAGAGCAATTATGATGCAATTCTCAGCAGGCAGGAGTTAAGTCTTAAGGAGGTGGTCTTGTGTTGACTTTGCCAGCAGACAGTCCTGAGAGATGTCCCAGATCAGGGGAGATGCTGGATCCAGCCCACTGCAGTCCAGGAAAGCTCAAAGGGTCTCCTTTTGGACTGCTATTTTTAGGGTCTGAGATAACTGACTTTTGTCAGGTACTTTTCTATTTCAGCCTAACTCAAGTGATGGAGTATTTTAGTTTGCACATGTCCAGAACTTGCTTGATTTTTAAGGTTCTGGTATTATTCCACCAGTTGTGCATGCTCAGAACTTGCTGGATCTTGTGGTCCTGGTATCCCCCCTTTAGGCTACAACCCAAGTACAAGTGGCCCAGTTTTTAAGAAGGTTGGCTGACCCAAGATGATAAGGAGGGAGCCAGGTGCACCAAGGGAACACCTCAGTGCTCTGGTTGACTGCAGGAGGTAATTTCGTTCTCCTCCCCAGGAGCCAGGTACACCAAGGGGGTGGCTTCACACTCAGTTACACTACCTTTAACAACCTGTATTGCACTTTTCCAATACAGTGCAGGGAGAGAGGAAAGAAATGAAATAAAACCTAACCCAGAAGAGATTCATTCACCCATGTAATTTTATTGGCTTCAGAGAGATAGAGATAACTGGGATACTACATATATCCAGGTATCAGAGCTACACTATAATACGGAACATCATGTGTCCTATAGTAACCCTCAAGGAAATTTGTCTTTACATCTGGTGGAAGGAAGCCTAGATGTTTGCAGCAGGCCTGCCACCAAGCAATAATTTAAATAAAACAACACAGGGCAAACATTGCTTTAGCCTTTTGCTCTTTGGATAATATTACCAGCTCTCCCAGGCTTCAGTATAAGGAGCTTAACTCTGCAGCATTATTGTGACTAATCTCATCAGAGACTGCTGTGGCAGCCAGGCTCCCGTAAGAGCCACGGAGGGGATCCCAGGGAACAAGTGAAAGGCAGATGGGGAAGCCCTGCATAAAGAATGGGAAATAAACATTTAATAGCTCAACAGAAATCCCAGATGAAAAATCAAGTCTAGTCTCCAGGCCTCTTTGGACCAAATAATATCAAATTCTTATTTCTACTCTTTCACAGGCTGAGGGAAGGTAAATGTGTGTCAGAGGAATCCATTGTGGACATGAATGTATATGAAGTGCTGCTATAGTAAGGATGACTTCACCATATAATGGAGCTCCATCATCCTGAAAATTACTTCAACCGGGACCTCAAGGAAGCACGAAGTTGCCTTATGGAGAGATTCATTAAAACAAGCTGTTCTTTTTGTTTTCTTTCTTTAGAGCAAAAAAGAAAAAATGTCACCTGGCTGGGAGTAATGGAATGATCATAGAATCCTTTAGGTTGGAAGGGACCTTCAAGATCATCAAGTCCAACCATTGAGCCATTAGTGCTGAACTCTACCTCATGTTGTGATGGAGACCCAAAAACCTAAGACACTTTAGATTTTCCTAGAACTTTCAAAAGAGAGCAGGAAAGACCATAGCAATGGTCAAAGGGATAGATCCATCCCACTGGGATAGATGAGTAGAGACACTAACAAGTTTATAGACCTTCAAGAGAGAAAGGTGCATTGGTGGGACTCAGCTGTAACTTTTCTCTGGCTGTGAGCTTCCAGAGTCATCTAAAATTTCCTGTCATCCATATGCTGGAAACTCACCTGTTAAGGCAAAATGTATTTACTAAAAAAAGAAAAGACAATCGTATGAAAAACTTGGGTTTATGGAGGTATGGAGGCACTGAAAAATGAAGGTCATGTAGACTAGACAAAATCACACCTGCTTATGATTCAAATATACAGGTAGGCCTAATCTTTTTCAGAACTGTTGTGAGACATGTCAGAAGAATAGAGATAGTTGGCTGGGAAAACATAAAAATGCATGACAGAGTAAATATCTACTATGATTCAAATATACAGGTAGGCCTAACCTTTTTCAGAACTGTTGTGAGACATCAGAATAATAGGGATAGTTGGCTGGGGAAACATAAAAATGCAATACAGAGTAAATATCTATCCATCCCTATCTGTCCATCCATGCATTCATTGGTCTCGTACACATCCTGACAACAAGACATGCTTCTAGATTTTCTTTCTCCCCTCACACATCAATCCAGGCAGTTACTGGACATCATAATTATAGTAAGCTCTTAAATCCCAATAAATACTATCAAGCTGGCTACTCAGAGGCTTCCACGCCATCAACCTTCTAACACAGTGATGATGATTAGACTATATTGCATCTGACTGCCTTTAGAGGTTTACCCTTCTATTAGACTTGGAGGGGGGAGGAAATACTGGCAAAAATGGGAATGAGATATTTCATCTTGGGAGGACATTTAGAGGCTATGTTTCCAGATTTTGACCTTAAAAAAAAAATGGCAGAATAAGCATGTAAAGATGACTGTTGTGAACATCACACTGATGTCTAGTGTTCTTTCAAACACAGCAGTGACAGAGAAAAATTATGCCTCTGGGGCTGTGTGGGGCTCTGGGATATCAAGTGCTACAGAAACTTTGTTCATCTCTGGCTGGCTGATGTCCTATAACATGAACTCTGTTTCTCAGCCTGTGCTTGTCAAAAGGGAAAAAAATTGGCTTACCACTCACATCATGGTTTTGTCTAAATTCGAATGACCAGCATCTCCAGTGAAAGGGTTCAAGGTTTCCATCACCAAGAGCAAAAGCAGAACCACAGTAGAGGACAGTGAAAAGAGGACCAGGAATGTAGCTGTCCTCCACCTGCATGTTGGCCAGACATTGCCTCGGTCTTGCATCAGTCCTAGAGAGTCCCAGCCTGCCTCCTTCTTCCATCCCATCTGATCTGCATCCCAGTCCAGGAAAATTGTACATCTGCCTCCAAGTTGTCCAGCATAGCTCAGCATAAAGTTTAGGAAACACAAACTAGCTCCTTTTTTGTCCAAAACATTTTTTTAAAAAAAAATTAATTAATGTTTAAAATAGAACATTCTGTTCAAATGTTTCCTCAGCCCCTGGGACTCTGAGGAAAATGTCTTCTGTATCTCAAAGATCTTATTCAGAGAGACCTTTTCTGCAGCACATCTCACAGAAGGCACCCTTTAGTTCTGCTGCTATAAGATCTTTCCTTTCTTCAGCAGCAGCATAGTAGGACCAGGATGAAAAAAGGAAGGAAACAGGAAAGATCAGTGAATGTTTGACACTCCAAATGGCTGAAAGGTGAGAGAAGGATCCTGCCATATGGTGAATCAAGGAAAAATAAATCTAGGATGGGTTGATACAACCGCAAGTGAGAGCAGCATGCTTTCTTCACAGAAAGGCTTGTAAAGCACTGGAACAGGCTGCCCATGGAAGTGGTGGAGTCACTGTCCGTAGAGGTATTTAAAAGATGTGGCACTTCAGGACATGGTTTGTTGGTGAACCAGCAGTGCTGGGTTAATGGTTTGACTTGATGATCTTGAAGGTCTCTTCCAACCAGAAGAATCTATGATTCTTTGAGTGGGGAAGAGCTGAAGGGAAACAGTAGCATTGCAGGGCTATAAAATTAGAGAGCTATGGATGAATGCAATGGAGACAGAAGGAAGCTTCAGCAGATCCTTCTCCTGCACCCAATAAATGAAATGACTCTTAGAGAATCTGGAGAAGAACACATGTACATCAGTACCAAATGACCCACACACATTTTGCTTGCTGTTAGTACTGTGAAGCTCTGTATACAGCAAAAGGTGATTCATAAAGGATGTGTAAGACCCAGCAATCTGTATCAAGAGTAATGGAAGCATGCCAAGGCCATGGCAGCCTGTTCTCCATGTCACAGGACTGCAGTGAGTTGCCAGTAACTTTTCATTTTCCACTAAAGTTTGCCCAGATGTCCACAAAGGGATGCCACCTTCTGGCCATAGTTAAGGTTCATTCAATGCCCAGGTCATTTTGCACCAAGATGCAGCTTCTGATTTGGGGCAGAACTGCTTCTGAAGGGCAAAGATAAAAAAATACCAGCAGTGTTGCATGCTTCTCTCCCTGGTGCAAGTATTGCAGGAGCTGTTGCAAAGAATGAATGCCTGTGTCCACAGGCATCCACAGACTGACATGGGCCTTCATCAAACGCTCACCTAAGAACTGCACCTGACAGTTTTGCAAATGTCAAAGTCAATCCCAAGAAAAGGAGGCTGTGTTCACTAAATAAGGTCTGTGTTTCAAAATTTTTCCTAGTTCATCTCCAGTGGTTAGCACTACTGTGGCACTTAATAGAAATTTAGGCTCTGGTTGTGTGTGACGCTGAGGAGAGCACAACGTGACGTTAGAGAGTTGTGTTGACTTCAGCAGGGCGTGCAGGACTTAGTCTGTAGAAGCAATGTGTAGGGTAGGGCTTTATGAACCCATAGGCTAGATATCAAATGGCATGCTTAGGAAATGGTATTGCAGTAAGGAATAAAGGCTAGTTTAATTCAGTTCCTGCCTGAGGTGAGCATGAATGCATATGATTGGGACAAAAATGAAAGACCAAAGATGCATCAGCTGAAGAGAAAAATCAGCTGAAATGGTCAGTCTGACTTTCTTCAGAAGACTGCAGTTCAAAGGCTTGATCACTGAGGAAAGAAAATATGTGGGTTTTGCTATTGAGGTTATTTTATATTCCTCATGTCATTCGTGACTGATCTACAGAAAGCATGTTTATGTTTATACTACTTTGAAGTGCAGTATACCTTCCAGCCCGTGTTTATTTGTTGTTTATATGCCTACTCACTTCCACTGAATACATTCAGAAATAGCTGTCTTTATAAAGATATAGTTCAGCATCTCCCACTGTGAACAACTTAGCCACTTCTAGAGCAGAACATGGCAGACGTTTGGCAGCACACAACTCTCCTGAGCATCACTTTAGGCTCCGAAGGATTCCAGGTTACCATATCTAACTGCCATTGCAAGATGAAAGCTGAGATACTTAGGCTATAATTAACCACATTGAATTTGAGCAGTAAGCTAAGGTTAATGGTCCTACAACACTTGAGGAAAGTGTAATTGATCTCTTAGAGAGCATAAGTGATTAGGATATCAGTTTGTGTCACTAGGAAGATAGTGCTGTCAACACCACAGTGTCCACTAACAGCGTACACAGTGCACCAGTTCAGGACCAGCCTAATGAAATGGATGGGCTTAATAGCTCATTTTCCAGCACCTTACAGGCAGGGTTATGGTTTGTGTTTGTCACAACCAGATGAACTGACCAAATAGAGATTCATACATCTCACAGTAATCCCTTCTTTTCCTCTACCTCCCAGTGTCAGGTAATGCTGCTGTTCCCATGTCACATTAAGCAAAGGAGCTATGGGAACTAAGCCTGAGACAGAGCTACACTATATTGCTTAAACCACAAGTGATTAGCACGACACTGCGTCCAAGATGGCAAAGCCTGACTCACAGAGGATATGTTAATGGAGACTTGCAAGTCCAGATTTGCCCTATCACCACAAAGAAGATAACTATTCAGAGGAAGGAAATTAAATACAGGTCAGATGAAGCCCAGGGTGGGAGTCCAGCATGGAAGAATCCATCCCTGGAAATATGAGGGAAAGAACATTAAACTTCTTTTGTATGATCAGATTCACCAGAATTACCTTCAGAAGATGTCAGCATTTGAACTGTTCAGCTGAAATACTTTTCTTCCCAACCAAAGTAAAGCAAAACAAATCAATAAAAAAAAAAATGTTTATGGCACTATTGAAGGCTCTCCCATTTCTTCACAGGTTCATTTCAATTCACTACCTCAGCTACCCCATCACACAAACTGATTATTCCAAAGCAACCAATGAACTCTGTAATTGCATGCCCTTTCTTAATACAGATGTGTGCCTAAATTTCCTTCTTAACAATTAGTTGTATTTCTACTTGAGCTTTTCACTGTAGAACGGAAATAGATCTTATGTGACTCCAAGTGGATTGCTAGCAATGAGCGGATTAGATAGAAAACAGATGTTGGGTTGGAAAAGATGTAGCTCTACTTGTATTTTTAATCAGAACTAGTGGCTGTCCCCAAATTAAGAAACACTGTAGGCAGCCAGTATGAACCTATCCAAATCTCAATATGTATCTAAACTGCTCCTGGTGTAATTTTGACAAGGGTACTGATTCTCCCCCAAAGATAACCTCAAAACATTTTTGCCTGGCAATGGCTCAAATTCCAACAACAGTGAGTGTACAAGTCAACCTCTAGAGGAGGACTAAAACTTGCAGTCTTTTCATATGCCATGAACTTCACTGAAGTCAACATTATACATTAGCCAGATCCTAGCCCTGAGGTCTGCTTCATGGACAGGCTCAACCCCTGAAGTAACCCTGTTAGATTCCATCCCTGTGCTACCAAGGAAAGGGTTCCTGTGGGAAAGGCTCCAACACACAAATAATGTAGGCACTCCTCCAGAAAGGCATAATTTTTGACAAACAGAAGCATTTTCTTCATGTTTAGGGCTTTGCTCGTTCACATATGCAGAACAACTATTTGTTCACTTAAAGGAGCCATTCATCAAATGCATGGAATATAAGAACAGTCCTTCCTCAACATTTTTCATCCTACTGCTCTTGGATTTTAAGAAGCTAGAAGTATCTGTCTCTTACCAGATGAATACAGTATGGGTCCAACAGCCACGCAGGTTGTACTATATCTTTTGTCTATTTTGCCTTGATTTCCTGGTGTCACACACACACCTGAATACCTCTTTAAGAAAGAGGGACATGAAAAAGTTATATTCTTCTCTTTTCTAATAATGGAAATTTAATTTTGTGGACCAATAAGGACATCTGGATCACAGCAAACATCTACCCATGTTCTTAGAAACTCCTCTGAAGTCATCAGTGTTATGCAGAGTGGTACACAACGTGGAGTATGCATACAAAAGCTCTTACTTGGAGCTCTGACAGAGTGAACTGCAGTTGGGTAAGATTTTAGCCCCACATATCTGTCTTTTCCTTTCCTTTTCTGAGCTAGAGAAAGAGATACTAAAATGTTGAGCCAAAGTTCAGCATTTCTTGCAGGGCCCTGGTTTAAAAGCATATGAAATGTGGCAGTGAAGATTCTAACTCATGTTTTCTTAACAGCAACTGGAGGAGAAGAAATAAAAAAAACTATTTTCAAAGATTATTTCTTGGGTTATCCAGTCAGTAGCAGAAAATTGCTCACAGAAGAGCAAACAACAATGTACACTGAATATGGGTAGCACTCACAAATTCCAGAATACCAGGTATTCCTGAATATTTGTGTGTGCTGTTCCCATTTTTAAGGCTAAAAGAAAGCATATGACTTTGTGTTTGCATGTCCATATGACAGAATCTTACCCATTAGTTCTTGCATTAAGCCTGCATTAAATAGCAGCACAGTGACTTGAGAAAGGTGTTTAGCAATAGTTTAGCACAACTTTAATCCCAGGTATGTCAGCCCAGAACAATCTGGGCTGGGAAATCTGGTTTATCTGCTTTCCATTGTTTTCACAACACCATCTGAAATTTCACTAAGGCAGCATTTGCTTTTTTTACAGTTCATTTCTCTGCTACAAATATCTTGAACAACAGGCAGCCAAGCAGCATAAAGCCACGTATGGACACCACTAATCTTTATGGAAATGAGCAGAACTCCCTTGCTTACCATAGAGGTGCAACTCTACTAAATGGCATAGTTCTACTTACCCAAGCAGATCAGCACAAGATACACACTGTCAGTGTTCACAGTATTAGTGTTCATCTTTTATTCCTCCTTTCTTTTTCTTAGCCATCGATCAGAAAGAATACAGTTGAATTTGCCACCCCCTCTGAAACAACTGCAATTCAGAGCTTGCACACCTAGAACTGCAAGCTTGATTTGAATGAACACAACAATAATGAATGAAGAAAACACTGCTGTGCTGCAGAAGGAGTTCATTTTGTCTGTTCTGGTGTGATATATGAGACACCTTTTGTCCATATGGCACTTTAATTGCTGACTGGAGCCAGCTTCAGTTTATAAAGGCTTATTGAGATCACACCTCAGGGTAGGGTGATTTCAGAACATATAACTTTGTTATTTTGTCACTTCACAGTGATTTAAGACAGGGAAAATAACTATCAAAACTTAAAGTGGAAATCTCTCATACAGCAGAGCAAGCAGCACTTCAAGCTAGACTTCTTTCTTGGTGCAACCTGGTCAAATGCACTGAATCTGCTAGGGACCAAAAGTAAAAAATCTGGATTATGCCTTCCTGCACCCTAATTCTCCCAAATACCCACCACCTCACACAGACAGAAAACCAGTCTAAAATCTCAGCAGCAGAGCCCCTACTAGAATATACTTGCCTAGCTCAGTAGCTGGTCTTTAATTAAAACAAACCAAACCTCAGGCAAACTGCTACAATGCACACCATGCATTGCTGTCACCACAATTGGATGTACCAAGCCTGGAAGTCCAAGACTTTTCAGGTGCTCACAGTTTCTAGTATTTAAACATGCTGAAATTCACTTAGCCCTTGAACTCAGACATGATCAACCTTATGAAATGTGGGAAGCTTCTCCAGCATTCATTCAGTGGCAATTTACTGTAACTCCAGTAATGAGTTCCTCCCATGAGACACTTGCACATCTGATGTATTATTTCCTGAGGCTGTCAAGTCATTAATTTCAAGTGTTTATAGGCTAGTGGGGCTCTTGAATTTGAAGCTGCAGATCCTCTTTAGGGGGCATTTGCATGGAGTTCAAGCAGGATTTAGGAAAAGAGGGAGAAGGGGAAGAGGAAAAGGAAGGAGAAGGCAAAGGAGAGGGGTAAAGGACAGTGTTCCACTGAACCCTTAGTGTACAAAACAAGGGCATTTGTCAGAATCTTGAGTGCCTTCTATTTTCTTTCTCAGGGATAGCATTTTTATGATCAATATACACATGGTACATTCAATAAAAGATCCGTTGAGCTGAATCTTTCCTTCAAAGGATGATGGGAACTGTAAGTGCTGGGCAGCCCACAAATCTAACTTGTCATGAGCTGATGCAAAATTTTGGTTTCACTCTAAGAGCGGGTGGAAGAACACCAGCTGTCTGCTGTGAACTAAAGCCACAAACAACGTCTGCACTCACTTGTAATCAAAATGACAAGGAACCCACTTTGGGATGCACTGCATGAATCCCCTCATCATATTTAAATGTTTGTATGGACTTGTTATTTCAAACCCAGACACTTGAGGACGTTTGTCTTGTGCTATCATTGCCTGTTCCTCTCTCAGGTGTAGCACTGCAATTTCCTATCAGATTGTCCTTTGTATATATTTAATGTATTATGCAAATAAAAAAGGCTCTGAACACTGGTCTTTTAACAAGATTTTGAACCTTCTGTAAAGGACTTAGAAATATCTAGAAATACCTTGTGCTTAATTCAGTCCATGAATGGACTTTCTCCCATAATATTGTGGCTGCAAATTAATATCACCCAAGCACTCTAAAGATGTCCTGAGGAAACAAGAAGGGAATCAAAGGCTTGCTTGTTGTGGGCCAGAACAGAAGAAGACTTTTAAAGATTCTTCTTAAATGACCATTTGAAATAAAAAAAAATACACACCCAGGCTAATGTCTGAAGCAACTCTCCTCAGCTGGATAAAGAAGAATTACTTGCATTCCAGCTGAGCAGGAATTCCAGCAACCCAAAGACTGGCTGCTGCTCTGGTGTAGAACAGATCTGAAAATGTCCCAGGATTGTAATTATCAGCTTGAATTTCAGTGTTTAAAATCAGAGTATACACTTAGAGGTTTACAAGTACCTTGAAGAAATTTGCTTTCAAATTATCTTTTAAGCAAAATCTAAAGATTTCTCACCAAAATTAAATTTTTAATTTGAATTTTCACATTTCCTCTAATAAAAATTTGATAGAGCATTTTTCTTATATTAATCCAACCTGAGCTCAAAATTTTCATGTTGACTCGCATGAATCATTTTAATCTGAGTAACTCTGAGCAAACTGCTGCTATTCGTTGATGCTGTAATGAAACATTTTGTTTCAGATGGGAGCAATTTATTAATTTTAATTTTTTTTTACATCTTAAAAAAATTGTTATGTCTGAGCAGATTTTTTTGCCTTATAGGTTTTTTTTAATCAACTGAATAAACAAAGAATGTAGAACTCTTTCACCTCTTCTGTGAGTCACTGCAAAGTGGTTTTAAGGTATCAGTAATCTGCCTGTGAACTACTGATTCTCACCAGAGGAGTAAAGATGTTGAAGACAAGGCAGCAGGTTAAACAGTAGAGTAAGCAGCATGTCAGGAAATGCAAGGAACAGTGTCATTAATTTGGTCCAGAAGCCTTTTCACTGGACAGAACTGAAGAATCCCATTTTATCAGCAGCACCCATAGGACTTTCAGTCTTATTAGCACCTAAATTTTCAGCCTGAACAATCTGTATTTCCATGTAAGTGTATGTGGGTTTGGTGGGGGGATGGCAATGATGTGCAAGCCCACCATAGAATTTGGATCACATCAGAAACTGATCATCAGGCAATGTCTCAAGAAGTCTAAGTTGTCCCCAGGGGACATGTGATGATGTAGAAGTTATTTGATAGCTTTGTTATTGTTTTTCCCTTTGTTCCTCTCTTTATGCATCACATTTTTTCTTTTTGAAGGTGATAAATTCTTCTTTAGAGTTCTCTTTGAAATTAACTTTTTTTTTTTTTCTGTCAAAACCAACAGGTTTATACGTACATCCTGTCTTCTGCAGTTTTGACTTTTAGAGCCTAGAATATTGGTGCATTTCCACAAAGGTAAGGATACAGATCACTTACCTGTTGGTTTCTAATACAGCTGTAAGGTAGGAGATTTGTAATATATTGTTTTGTGGTAGCAACCAGGCAGTCTAAATGATCTAGTAGTCCCTGCCTAAACAGTCTACAGTCCAAACAGATAGAGAGGATGTTTTATGGGAAAATGAGAGATGGATCAATCATACATATCATAAGATACACACCTGAATGTTAGACACTTTGGCCTGTATCTGACTTGTCTATCAGCACACATCCGTGGAAGAAGTGGGAATTGATCTTAGTCTTCTTCCACGTGTGATCACATAAAAAAGAATCACCAATACTGGGATCCTGCAGCTATTTTAAGACAATATTCCAAGTTAAAAAAAAAATTAAAAAATCAGAGTCTTGTTGGAAAATTAACTGGAAAGACACAGAAGATTTGTTGCATACAACTTTTAAACAAAATATCACTTCCCTGAAACCTGCAGCTATCCTTTTAGCCTCTGAACCAAAGCCCTCTGAGTCATAGGGATGTCTGATTTTCACAGGGACTGGACAACTCACAACTTTTATCTGTACCCTTTGATATCTTACACAGGCATGGTGCCAGACAAATGAAAGTAATTAGCCTCCTTTCTAAGCCACACTCACTTGGAGGCTGAGCTCAACCACCCACCTATTCACAAGCCCTTGTTAGCGTGTGATTTTTCACCTCTTTTCTTATCATCCTTGCATCCTGCCATTTCCAGCGTTTCATTAAACTCTGTCTATATGTCAGCTGCCTTTCCTTTCCCCACGAAAGCTCAGCACTGCAATCCTTGATAAGTGGATTTAACCTTCAGCATGAATATCAAGTCTCACATGATTCAGACACACAGCTAAGCTTTGCAAGATAAAGGGCTAATTAATTTAATTTTCAAACCAAGACTGAACTCCTACTCAGATTTGCGTGAAATCATCTGTTTATTTATTTATTTATTTACCATTTTGGTTTGAAACCAGAAGGTAATGGAAATGTAAACAATACTTCCCCTTCTGCCTTTAAATTTTGATTTGTCAGACCAATTTTTAATCCTCTCTTTTGCTGTACGTAGGAAAAAAAAAAACCCAAACACTTTCCTATGTTTCAGACAGAATTTCAAAGACTTTACCTATACTTTCATTAATAAGGGATGGGATTAAACAATAATAAATATATGCAATTCTCTACCATGAAGCTTTTGTCTTGAATGCAATAGCACTAACAAATTTTTCTGTAAAAAAGTTTCTGAAATTGGATGGATTTAGATAATCACAGTGCAGGCACTCAATACTGACTGACCCAGTATTCTGATAGCCAAGATGATTTAGAACATACCCGATTTCAGGTGGCAGAGCAGTTCAATTAATTTATGTAATATCTGCTAAAATGGTTAAGGTTAAAAACTTTCATAATGAGCTTTTGACTCAGGCTCTCAAATCTAAATCTCATTCTCAGAATAAATATTTCTGATTTTTTTTTTACCTTTTTTTCCCCAAAAGTTATTCAGGCTTTTCGCAAAATTTTTTGCTGGAATAAATGTTGTTAATCCTATTCAATCTGTGAAATGCCCTGATTTAGCCAACAGTTGCCCAAAAGTAAGCAGAAGCAAAAGTTTTATTATTTCTTCAGAACACATTTTTCCCAGCTTTAAATTACATCCATCCTCTTGATACTGAGGATCATCTTTAATGTACAAATATCCTTTTATCATGAAATTCAGTGTGGAAATGGTCCAGCACTTGTTCACTACTTCTGTTCCAGAGCAGTGAAGAACCATACTTAATAACATATTTGCTATTAGTTTTGACTAGCCTGGCATCTTATAACAGAGCTTCTGCTGAATCTTCTGAGGGAACAGAACCCATAGCCAAAGGGAAAAAAGTCAACTAAGTCAATCATTCCAACTCTGGAGAAGGGTCAGGGCTTCTGTAGATTCATTGCACTCCCATCAGTTGCTTTCCTGCCCAACATTAAATGCATGAGCAATTCTACCTGTCCTCAAGACTTGAGGAATTTAAAAGCATTCCAACAATAACTACAGTGCAGAGAGTGGTAGACAAAAGCAAGCCAGCAGGCTGTACCCCTTGTAAACTGGTTTTCCTGAGTAGGGGAATCTGTGGTCTCCCCCTCTCTGAGAAAAGTCCAAATGCTGTCTCAGGATGGGGAAGGAGAGACTGAAGACGATCATGTGCACCTTGTTCCTCTGGGAAATGGAGCAGCAGTGAAGCTTCTAAGTGGTAATTTGGAACTAGGCTCTACTAGGATACAGGACAGAGATAAATTAGTCACGAGCACAGATGAAGAGTAATCCTGCATTAGTCACACCACAGATAATAAGAGCTGGCAAATGATGACACGTGAGCCTCATGTTAAACCCACTTATGCTTAATTCTCTCTGCTGAATAAAAATTATTCTAAAGAACAACTCATTCCTAAAGAACAGTTCTTCACATAATGCCACTAACATCTCTGTCACCTTGATTTAGGCCATTTAAATATCAGTTAGAGTTAACACTGCCTAAGGGCAGCTTTGTCCTAGGCACCAAAAAATCTTTTTCTATCATGTTCTTTTTTCTCTATATCCAGCCCATTATGTGCAAATCCTTCCCTTTCACTACTTCCAACCCTGAATCCCTTGATTCTCTAAAGGTGTGGTTTTATGTCCCAAAATGGCAAATGCTCAGCCATGGATGATGAGGGAGCACAAGTCAAATCTTCCATGAGAACACAAAGTGCCCATCTGCCCTGAAACAGCTTTGAATGTTAAAAGCTCCACAATTTCTATGATCAGATAGGATGATTAGAAGTTAAAAACACAGAAACTACTATAAATCTACATCAGTCTGGCAAGCTCTGTCACAGAGAAACTGGGTTTTGAAGGGCAGACTATTCCTAGGGGAAAGGGAGTTGGCATGTTGATTTCTGAGAATGCAAGTTCAACACGAAAGCAGTCATGAATTTTAATTTTTGAAAAAGTGGGTGTTGAACTTGACAGTATTAAAACCTCAAAGGTAAAGATTTAAAATGTTAGCAGATTATTAGCAGCATTAAAAATGTGCAGAGAGCTTCACCATTGAATTAATTAAGTGTTGCCCCCTCAACCACTTGCAGCCAATTTTGGAAAGAAGCTCTGAACCACCTGCCACATGGTCTTCTGACCTGCAACCATAGGCTGGCATGGCCCAGTCACCACCGGACCAGGTGCCTTCTACCTACAGAGTTTGTCCCACCCGCAGGAGAATTTCAGAGCAGGTGCTCAAAGACACCTTGAAGTTCAAAGCTCTGAGGAGAGTTAAAACACATCCTGTAAACTAATTACCATTGGGTCCTGGGAGAGCTGTTCCCACTTCTGCAGCTTTCTTTAAAGGTAACTTGTAGGCTGAGACTCAAAGGAAATATATTTTACTTATTCTCCTGGAGAGTGAACTTTTGAAGCAACTTTACAGCACTTTTTCCTAATGACTTTGTGTATTTGTCCTTAAAGAATACCAGCAGCTTTGTGGCTGAGGGGAATAGAAAAATGTTGCCTGAAGATGTGGTTTCTGGAAGATACTTTTAGGCAGCCTGGAGTCTGCTCCCACTAAAGTCATCAAGAAAGTTATGACTGGCATCAAGTGGGAACAAGACTACGTGTGGCAGTTTTACAGTCAGACTAAATTAGGAAGCCTTTTGCTCTGGTCTCTGTTTTGCATGCCTTGTTTACACAGGGCAGATAATTCCAACAAAAGGACCGACTGCTATTAACAAAGAGCTGTAATGGATAAGCTGGTAAGTATGGGAGATATTGTGTTACAGTGGAGAAGGAGATATTTGTAGCTTTGTGTTATATTAAGATGCTGTTTTCCCATAAAGGGAGCAAATCCTCCAGGTTGATTCGAAGCAGGAGTCTAATTTATTTTCACTAAATCACTCCCATCCTTCTGCCCCCTACCCTGAATTATCCTCTCTGGGAACAAAGGACCCTGAAAATACTGATTTCCTAGCACAGATGCCTGGATGGTGAATACACCAAACACTTCTTTAGCATGTTTCAAAGGCACTTCCCAACAGCAGAGGATTGATAAAACTGTCTCTTAGCTTTTGTTCAGTCTCCTGGGGGTAAAAGTACTGTGCCTGACAGAGTAGCATCCACCCCTGCAACAGCTGACTCCTCTTGCCCCACATGCTTCCAGCGTTGCCATCTTTCATTTGCACACCTTTGGGCTCTTCTTCTGAGTCCCAGGCTCTTTATTTGGCAATACAAAAGCTCAGCTCTGCACAGTCCATCTTTCCCCCAAATCCTCATCTGCATACCTCTCCCTCAATCAGCTCTCATCCCTCTTCCATTTCACAGGGCCTTTCTTTACCCAAATTTACCTTCCTCCCTACTCCACCATGCTGCAGACCTGCTTTTGCTGTCTACTGGCTTCCCCTTTCCTTTTTCATCAGATTGGCTTGCAGCTTCAGCATCCCTTCCTTCCTCCTTCTCAAGGTCAAATTCAGTATACCCTATATCTTCTTTTGCCTTGACCTGTTTGCTTTCCTGCAACAAGATCCTGATCTGGTATTTAACAGGTCCCCATCAGACTGCCATCTCCAGGCATGTCAAACATCAGGCTGTGGAAAGCCTCCTCATGAAGGCTTTGAATCTTGAAGCAGAAAGCTCAAGGCAATGCTGTGTGAGCTGAGGCTCTGTTCTCTCCAACAGTAGGTCTGATACCTCAGGGTCTGGGCTCACTCCCCAATTAGAATCTAACACCATGGTAGTCTGGCTGATCTCTTTTGCTCTGATGGTTCACTCAAGATTAGTGGCTCAAAAGTGGAGTATAGGACATCCCTACCCTCAGAGAAGCACTTTCTAACTTTGCAACCCACCCATGACCAGGGCAGATCTACAGTTTTGCAGGTGTGCAGTTGTCTGCTCGGTGCCAAAAGGATCATCTCTATTTGGGGTGTTATTTGAGATCAATGAAGGTTTAAGATCAGACCAGTTATTTCATCCCTGAGCCTCCTATGAGTAACTCAAAATACCGTCCGCTTCCCTGGCGCTCTTCTCCTTTTTTCCTTTGCCATCCTCCAACACCTCCCCCAGCTGTCACCACCTCCTCATTTAAGCTCAGGCCCTTGTCACTCCTGACCCCACACCAGGACAGCTGCTGCTGCCATCCTCCTCCTCACCCATTCCTACCCCAGTTCTGCTGTTCCCTTCAGCAGTGCCAGTGCTGGGGCTAAGCAAACCCACGGAGAGCCATGCTGCTGCCTGCTACTTTGCTGCCTCTTGGATATGGGGTCTTGTAGTGTGGTCCTGCCTGCCCCCTGACCTCCCTGTGCAGAGGAGAGTGGTGACTCCCAGGCACACCAGCCCCGGGCTGCACAGGGAGCAGGGGAACTCAAACACAACTTCCTGTGCTGTGGAATCTCTGGGCACTATGGTAGGAGAAAATGGGTGCTAAGGAGACCAGAAGTATTTGCTGAATTTGCTCCCAGATGTCCATGCTCCTTCTGAAACATGGCCAGAAGGTGGATTGGGACATGCCCTGCACTGCTGCACACGTGGATTTCATCTCCAATGCCTTTCCCATGGAAAAGCTGTAAAAGAGTTTAGCTCCATTTCCTAAAAGGTTTCTGTTATTTTCTGTCATCCTGCATGAAATTTCTTCTAAGTGTCCTCTGCAATCCTAGTGCATCTTTCACTAATATCTCCTTTCACTAATGCCTCCCTTTCTTTTCCTCTCCTCACTTTCCTCTCTTCCTACTAGCCAACTTGCAAACCTGGTGGCCATGGCAGAACCCACGAGTCTCCCCGTTTAGACATGATGAACACACAGCTACAGTCAGGCAGAAGCCACAACTGAAATGCTGGTTGTCTTTAGACAGGGGTGAACAACTTTGTAGCCTCTTTCATCTTGTCCTCTAAGTAGCTTTAATCCCCTGCTGCAATTCACGACCTTTATTACAGCTCAAAACCTCTGCCCTCACTTGAAGGGGTCAGGAGGTAGCATCCTGCTTTCCAAATGAGGTCATTACAGGCAAAGCTGGAAATTTAACCCAGTCACTGATACGATTGAGCTGAATCTCATCTGGTTTCTTTCTCAGGATACGCCTAGCTTGTCTTTAGACATTCTGTCTGCAACCGCAGCTCTAATCCTTAAACTGTGCTCTCCTTCCAGGCACAGATATGAAATCCAGGAGAAAAAAAGACAGGGATCCTCTCCCTGTGCCTACCCCAACAGAGGATGACGTTTCTGTTCCCTCCAGAAGGCTTAAGCAGGGGATGGTTAGCTTGGGTGGTGTTTGCTGTTCGTTTGGCTGGAGGAAGCTCTGGTTTGTATTGCTTGTTAAGGGGTTTTCAGCAAAGGGCTTGGCGTTAGAAAACATGTCAATGACAAAAAGAAACATTTCATGGAAGTGTTTTCATTTGGTGAAAGTTCTGAGGATACAGAGCTCTTGGATCCAGGATGAAAACCCAGCTAAAAAGGGGTGTGGAAGAGCCTATTTTCCTTGACTAGCCATTTACATAAGAAGTGAGGTTATTTCTCAACACCTGGATTAGGCAGGGAACTTCAGGCTGAGTCTCCTGTCTTGTGTGTGAGCAAAGCCCCTTTCCCCATCCAAAGGGTACTTTCTACCCCAGGGCAGGTCTGTCACAGTTTTCCTTGCTAGAGCGTTTCTAACCTGCATAAATACTTAAACACTTGCTGAGAGAGGAGTGTTTCACAAGAGATTGATTTGACAGTGCTGTTGCTCAGGCGTTCACACAGGATGTGGGAAACTGAGGTTCAAGTCCCTGCCCCAATGAATATTTCATTATTTATGGAAAGTGGAGCAGCTACTGTAGGAAGGAGTGAGAGACAGTAATGGCTCTGAAGTTGGGGCACTTACAGAGGATGCTGGAGAAGGTAGAGCAAGACCTCATCTTCAGGTGTCCCACACCCTGGTGATTCTCCCAGCTCACATTTATCTCTGTGATCTGGACCTTACCATCCTCTTGCTCTCTGAACTCTTTTTTTACTACCATTCATTTTGTCTGTAGATCTCCCCATCACCATCACAACGATGTATTCATGTGCACTGCTGTCTCACCTTCCCAGTTGCTGAAATTTCTTTTAACTGCCTGGTAAGGAGTGTAAAACTGACTGTGTTGCATATCCATCAGGAACACTTGGGAGGTAGGGCTAATTACACTTTGAAGTGGGGAAACAACGTGAGTCGGGTGTGGAGACCCACCGCCCACACCCTTCCCATCTGATCCGTGACTGTAGCAGATGGGCAGCTCTGGCTCAAAGTGTCTTCCCAGTGCTAAAGAAGGGCCAAGATTGGGTAGACTTCTTGCTGTTAGAGTAGGTAACAATGGCTCAGCCTTACTCATGCCCAGCCCACTCATGCAGCATAAAAGAGTGAATGTAGACACCATGCTTTTGGTTGCCAAGCCACTGTCCATAAAATGTGAAAAGTCCTGGCAGTCAGGTGAAGTCCCAAGTGATTGGAGGAAAGGAAACATCACCCCTATTTTTAAGAAGGGTAAAAAGGCAGAGCCTGGGAGCTACCACCCTGTCAGCCTCATCCCTGTGCCTGGGAAGATCCTGGAGCAGACCCTCCTAGAAGAAATGCTAAGGCACATGGAGGACAGGGGGGTGATTCAAGAGAGTCAGCACAGCTTTACTAGGGGCAAGTCCTGCCTGACCAATCTGGTGGCTTTCTACAATGAAGCAACTGCACTGGTGGACAAGGGAAGAGCTGTGGACATCCTCTATCTTGACTTTGCTAACGCCTTTGACACTGTCCCCCATAACATCCTCCTCTCTAAGCTGGAGAGAGATAGGTTTGACGGGTGGAGTGTTTGGTGGATAAGAAACTGGCTGGCCGGCCCCACCCAGGAGCAGTGGTCAATGGCTCAACGTCTGACTGGGCAAAAGCGACAAGTGGTGTCCC
>NW_008620210.1:0-3324 GCF_000691845.1 Merops nubicus | reverse complement strand
GGGTGGGGGGTGACCCTCCCTGCGGTCCCAGCCCCGTGGGACCGACCTGCGGGTTTCTGCAGGGTCCCGAGCCCGGCTGGGAGCTGGTCCATCCCTCGGCCGGGATGCTGGGGGGGATGGATCTGCCTCCGGCCCTGATTCAGCAGAAGCCGGGGGCACGGCAGGCCTGATTCAGCACTGCTTAATCGCCTCGTTATCTCGCAGCTCGGCTCCGACACAGCAACTGCCGCTGGAGCTGAGGGTGTCCCAGCCCAGCCCCGGGGCTGGGCACAGCTCCCCTGGCCCTTATCAGCAGGAGGAAGCTTTAGTGCTGCAATTACACAGCCCTTGATTGCTCCAAGACCAGTTCCCGGGACGGCAAACGGGCTGCAGAGCATGAGGGGATGTTCACCCCCTGCTTTTGAGGGGTGCTTTTCCCCTCCTGCCCAACCTTGGCTTGCTCAGACCCCACCCTGCAGCACAGGACCTTAGCAAGGACGTGTGATACTCACCTCCGAGGCTTTCGAGGAGACCCCAGGTGGGTTTGCATGCAGCTGTCCCCCCCAGGGATGGGCACTCGAGCCTGGAGAAATACCTGCTTCTCTTCAGAGGGACACCCTGAACCCCCCTGGGGCTGCACCTCCACCCGCAAGCACCCCCAGGCTCTTCCCCCAGAGAGATCGGGTTTCCTGAGGTAGAAACAGATCCTCCTCCTCCCCGGGTCAACGAGAGTGAAAGGAAAACTCCACTGATTGCTCCCTGTGCCAGGGGAAGGGACATCAATAGCTCCTGGGCTGGAAGCTGTACCCTGGGCTGAGGAGCTGGAGGAATTCTGCAGGTTCTGGAGGCGGTGAGGGAGGAGGAGCAGCCTGTTGTGGGAGCTCTGCAGGGGCATCGGCCACCTTTGCTGCTGAGAGGTCGGATTTTACACCCTGGCCATGGAACATCCCAGGAGGACAAGGCAGGGGGGATCCTTCCCGCAGGTCCTACAGCCAGGGGGAGCAGCAGAAGGGGCAGGAGAGGGAGGGAGATGAGCCCCCAGCCCCTGACAGGCTTGCTTGGACTGCTGTGAGCTTAAAAATATCCCAAATAATCAACTTCTTCTTTTTGTTAAATGCTCCTCATGGGTATGGATGGAGGCACCAGGATCATCCAGGAGAGGTGCTGGGTCCCCAGGAGGGTGGGAGAGAGGTTTGGGGTTCTTTGCTCGTTCTGGTGGACTTCTGCACCAGCCTGGGGCTCCACGCTCACTTTTGGGGGGCTTTGCCAATTCACCCACTGTCTCAGGTCACTGCTGCTGTCCCCGTGGTCCCAGTCAGCTGCCGAAACCCTGGGAGCTGTTGCTCTCCTGGGCTGTATTCAGAGGGAAATCCTTCATTTCCAAGCTGGGGTAATTCCCCCCACTCCAGGCAGGGCAGCATCTGGAATGGGCTGGGAGGAAAGGACTTCATCACACTGGGATTTTTCAGAACTCTGTATCCTCAGGCAATGTCCTCACCCCTAGGGACATCTGCCACTAGAGCAGGTTGCCAGCCTCCCTGGCACAGGGGCACTGCCAAAGGGACTGAGTTTAGGGAACCTCAGCAGGATGGTGCCCGGAGGCAGGACAGTGGTGGGGGCTGTGTCATAGGATCACAGAATCAATTACTTGGGTTGGAAAAGACCTCTAAGGTGTCCAACCATTAACCCTACTCTACCAAAGCCACCACTAAGCCATGTCCCCTTGTCCAGCCACAGTGGGATGGGGTCAGTGCTTGGGCAGGGCCAGGCTGGGCTATGCCCAGCTCTGCTGGCCAAAGCTGGAGGTGACACCACGCTGAGTGGGGCAGTGGAGATGTCTGAGGTACGTGATCCACCCAGAGGGACCTGGATGAGGTTGAGAAGTGGGCCTGTGGGAGCCCCATGAGGTTCAACAAGGCCAAGGGCAAGGTCCTGTGCCTGGGTGGGGCTGATCCCCCGTGTCAGCCCAGGTGAAGGGGTTGTGAGGAACCCTGTGGAGAAGGATGTGGGGGTGCTGGTGGGTGACAAGCTGGATGTGAGCTGGCAACCCACAGCCCAGGAGGCCCACCCAAAGCATTCCACCATTCTACAAAAGTGCCAGCAGGAGGGGAAGCACAAACTGCCCCCCAGCCCCATCCCCATCTCCATCCTCAGCCCCGTCCCCCGTGGGCACCCACTGGGGCTCTGTGGGTGTGAGGTTTCCTCAGCCCTGACCAGAAATGTGTTGGGAACACTCTGCCTGTGGGAACACACCGAGAAGCACCAGCGTGGTGCCCCAGGATGCTGAACTTCAAGCCTTCAAGCTCCTCCTATCAGGACAAACCCCTGAGTTACAGCCTCCAGCCTGTTGACACACTATTTCTGCACGCCAAAAATAGAGCCTTCCTGTTTGCAAATCAACAATATCAACACTCTCTATTTTTTTTTAACCTTTTAATTAGGGTTTGGGTTTCTTTTTCTTTTTTTTTTAATTTAAGAAATACATCAGCAGGCAAAGGAGACGAGTGATGGCTCAGTGTGCACCACTCCAGTGGATTGATTCTTCAAAAATAAGGGTTTCACAGCACTTTTTTTGGGGTTTGTTTAGCGAGACTGTGTGTGCACAGCCTAAATGTATTATGTATAATACCCATGTATTGCTTCTGGGGAAGGCACAAAGCTTGCTTTCTAATAATGAAGTTATTACCTGGGTAGATATTCACATTATTTTTCAGTCTGGGGGGGGTGGATGCATTTTCCCAGCCTTTTAAACACCATCACCCCACTAAGGCCGACTTCTGATGAATTCAGAGTGAGATTTCCTCAGGGATCAGTGCTGGGGAAAGTGTTTGAAGACTCCAGTGGAACAATGTACTATTGGAAATGAGATTTTTGCTGTAGCTAAATTTCCCCCAAGAATCCCTCCATTTCAGCAGCGTTTTGGCTGGGCAAAAAGCCTGCTGAGAAGGGCAAAGCCTTTTTAGAGGGCACTGCCAGGAGGAGAAAGTGAATAGTGGAGCTTTGGGGCCATTCTCCCTTTGAAACGCCTTGCAGGGGTAAGAACTGTGGTAAGGTGGGAAGGGCTGATGGGTGGTGGGGGGTGAGCCCAGCCCGGGGGGATGCCCCGGGTGGCACCTGGGTGCCAACTGATGCTCTTTGGCCTCCTGTTGAGCCTTTAGCTTCAGCAGAGCCCAGCCTGGCCTGGGAGCAGCCCCATCCCTCCCTGCTCAGGAGGATGCTTGGCCCCGGGGAGGGGAAGGAGCCCTTGGTCCCCTCTCCTGGGCACTGTTTGAGAGCAGGGCTGGTGGCAGCTGGCAGGGAGAGGTGTGAGCATCCTCCCGTGCCCCCTCGCCAGCCCGGCAGCCT
>NW_008620209.1:0-13543 GCF_000691845.1 Merops nubicus | reverse complement strand
TACTCCCCCCCTTCCCTTTCACGTAACGGCTGGTTAAGAAGTTCATAAGATCATCGCTGTAGAATGGCAGAACTTGTTAATGTTCCTAGTCCCTTGTACTCTCAGTGCACAACCTGTTTAAGATCAGTTCAGGAGGATGGCAAAAATGTAAGTTTTAACCCTGAAGCGATAACATTGAGGGTTAAGCCCTTACATTACCTTAAATCTTACATTTTACAACATTTCCTCTTGTTTCCTACCAAAAATTTGCTTGCTGATAATTCTGAACTTCTTCTCTTACCGCCTTAGCACTTCTAACCTGTTTTAATGACTCTGCCAGCTTCCTTAAGTTTTCTCTTTGTTACCCCTGGTAATGCATTGTGTTAAGCATTTCTCTTGCTGTGTTGCTCTGTGCTCTCAAAGTGCCAGATTTCTCTTCCACTCTATGCTCTAGAGCGGAAAGTTGGAGAAGGTGGGGGACAGAGGAAAGTAGAAGTTCTTGAGGATATATAATTAAAATGTTCAAGCCAAAAGAAATAGAGTAAGAACAATTCAGAGTGCACTGTGTATCAGAATATGTATTTTGAGGTGTGTTTATTAAGGATGTCTATTCACGCTCTTTCAGATCTTATAGCCTACCACTAGTCCCACTAATTTTGGCAGGGTTACCTATGTAAGCAAGGCAGTGTTCTCTGCTCTCTTCCCATTCCTGCAGGACTAATGTGAAAAATCCAGAACAGAAGAAAACATTGCCTGATAATTTTATTCACATCAAACCTGAGTAGTTCAAGTTTGGGTCTGCGGTTCCTAAGAGCACATACATCACCAGAGACCACAGTTCAGGAAGAGATGAGATTCAAAATTATCTTCAGCACCAGATGAACTGCAAATCAGCAAATCACACAACATAGACTAGAACAGACAACAATCATGGCATAATCAGAGATGAGCATTGCAAACAAAAGAAAGAGCTAGGGTTAATTCAGGCTCACAGTGGGCTTTGGATCTGGACTAAAAATATATCTCTTAAATGCAAATAGAGAAAAATGATGGGCATTTGCATGATTGACAGCCTTTTGAAATAGAAGTGTTGCTATAATTAAGCAATAATGTATGAGTGAGTGTACATTATGACAAATTGGAAGCTTGGTTGATTAGATGGAGCATATAAGCTGTCAGTATAATTATCACATTTTAATCATTTTTCTCCATTTTTTATAACAGCATTGTCTTCAGCCTCATTTGGTGCTTATTAGATTGATATTCTAAGAGGAATTGTACAACATAAAACATGTCCTTTAACAGGATGAACTTTATATAAGGCTTTAGGTAGGTCTATAAACATTTATAATGATGGCTGTTGTGTCTCAACTTTTTACCACATCTTATGTGTCAAATAATGTTGGTTTAGAACTTTCTTTATCATGATAAAATATTATAAACTGAACATACTTCATCTCACTGAGTACCCACACACTCACTAGGTATTTTAAGCTGTCATATGGAAAACATATCACATTGTTACATCTGAATAATGAATTAATGATACACATTGTGATGACTAACAAGATGCTGAGTCAATCAGTGCAGGAGCAAGATTGTTCCATTTTTATGCAACTGTACTGAAAAGTATGCAATTTTTAAACATGAATATGGTCTTCGCTAACAGCCAGGAATCAGCAACATTTTTAAACAATTTAAAAGTTTTCATTTTATACCAGTTGTTTTTCTAAAATGTAAACCACTGGAGGAGTAGCATGCCACTGAAATTGCACTATGACAAAAGAAAACAGAGGTTCTTAACATGGACATGCTCTTACAGTCTTCCACTATCTTAAATTAGATCTGAGCAGCTCTGTACTGCCATCAAAATAAGAAGGTGGAAGGTGGCCTGGGTGTTAGAACACAGGTCTGTGAGACAGAGATTCTCCACGTGCTTTTACCATTTCTGCCAGTGGTTTGCTTCTTGGCCTTGGGCAAGATGCTTATCTGCTCCTCAGATTAGTGGCCCATTGGGAAACAGAGAAGATTAGTAGCTCATTGGGAAACAGAGATACACATGTGCTCTGCAGGGATTATTGGAAAATTAATGTGCTCTACGGCTCAGTTTACTGCTGTTAAAATTCATGTTGTGTAGGCTACTCAAGGCCTTGCAGCTGCTGTAGACAGAGAAGTGTAAACTTTATTTGGCTTTTCTGGAAATTTAAGGACAACTGACAAAGCTGACAGTACAATTTTTAAGTGAAGAATTACACAAAAGTAATCACAGAAGCAGAAAGGTCGTAATTATTCTCAAATTAAAGGTTTAAATGACCTTTTCTATGAAAATTTGGAAAAGAATGGCTTCAGAAAAAAAAATTAGGCAAAATAAGTGTCTTCCAGAAATTATTCCTTCCATGTCCTCTGCAGTATATATTCAATAAATTGAGAGCATTATCTTTTATCAAGGGACCTTGCAATATTGACAGTGAAATCTGAGACACCACAGTCCTCCTTAGTTGATTATTTTTAGGAATGGAAAACTGCCAAACAATCCTGCTTGATTATTTGGTATAGTTTGTTTTCCCTGTGTTTATTTCCTTACCTAGGCTCTCCAGAAATTTTCTTTGGAGATTGTGCTAGAAATATTCTCAAAAATTTATATGTTGTAGGCTTAATTTGGAGAATATTTGCAGAAAGTTATTTTGAATTCAGAAGAGCAAAGATTCATGTAATAAACCTAAATTTAAAATAGAATTTTCTTGATCCTTTGAAAATATACCTTCTGACCTCAGGTTTTAACTTTGCAGTCCTCCAACAAAATACTTCAGCATTTCAACAGTCTTCACTAAGTTCAAGGTGAAGATGTTATTTCAAGTCTTGGATATTGCTGTCTGCGCAGAATAATCATGTGCAATTCTTACTTCTTCTGCTACTATTTCTAATGACCCAATTACCAGTAAAATGCATAAAAGCAAAATTTTAGCATTGATTTTTCCCTTGATTTTCTCAATAGCTTTCACAAACCTGAACTCAACATGCTTTTTATCATAATTATAAGGGTTTGATGTTGGATCTTACTAGGTTTATTTAGTGTTTCAAATGACTCACTGAAGCCCCTTCCATGAACTTATCAAGGAATATTGGTTACTGAAGTGTGAGAGGGAGAGCCTCATTATGGTGTGAAAATTATGTAAGAAAATTATGAGTAAATAGCCAGGTCTTGACTGGAAAACAACCCAACGACAGTATCTCAAAATTCAGTGTATTAATGTCATTGTGTTCAAAGGATTTACTCTGCTAAGAGGCTCAAAGACATAAATGACTAGCAAATTGGGAAAGCTTGATGATTGAATGCATTAGTCAGCTTAGTAAAGCTAAGGGACTCTTCCAGGTATGTCTTTGTATGCCAGAATTCAGCAAGGGCCAGATAAAATTCACCCGTCCCTGCCACAGCAGGCTCCCTGGTTGCATTTTGCATTGCCTTGAGATTGTTGCACAGGTAAGCGACAGCAAAAGCGCAGAGAAGATGAGAAGTGCTGTGTCCTAACGTTACCAGCACTACCAGGGAAGCACATCAGCACTCATGTTCATCCTGTTGAAGGGTGCAACGGGCGCAGAAGCAGCACAGGGATCTGTGCTGGGAGACCCAGTTCATGGGGAGGTAGCTCAGGTGCTCGAGCTTGGCTCGGCCTGGCAGCAGACAAACCCTGCACCTTGCTGGGCTTTGGGTGTGGTAAAATGGAGCGTGTGCACCTCTGTGATTCACCTGGAGGTTTTCGGATAACCCCCGCCAAGAGCCGTGGGTGTGTGTGGGCTGAGGGAGGCGGTGTGAGCTGCCGGGGCCCTGCGCTGCGGCGAGGTGCTGCGCAGCCTCCTGACGGGAGCTGGCTGCCATCCAGCCACTGGAGAGTAGGGGCACAGCAAAACTACACCTGTCTGTATGCAGCTGTGTATACTGCCCAGCCAAAACATGCCCGTGCTCTCAAGGACACCTTCTCCCAGATGTCGCAAAGTGCCACAAAAATACAGCTATCAAAATCTTTTGGATAACACTGCCACAGAAAGTAGCACTTGGGTATCTGCGCCGGGACAGGTAAGAACAAGAGGAAAATTTAGTGTTCAAATACAGAGGGCTAATTTCCTTGCTGGTGAAAGCAGGCTTTCTGTACTGCTTATATCCCCTCATACACCACTAGGTCTAGGTCAGCAAAGTGGAGAAGGTGACAGAAGAAGAAATCTTGTAACCTGAAAAAACACTCAGATTTGGTGTGGGGAAAAAAAAAAAAGGTGCAGGAGTTTATATCTCTTCTTATTTTAAGGATTCTGCTTCACCTCTTGTGGTGTTAGAAGATTAATTTACTTTCCCTTTTGTTTCGTACCAGTGTGTATTCCATAGCATTAATTTATTCCTCAAGGTCTGATAATATCAGTTCAGTGTCCATTGTCATCAAAGCGTATAGGTGATGTGTAGAAATGATAACAAGGTTGCATTTTTTCTATGCTTGATGACTGATCAACAAAACAGCCTGCTAAGCATTCCTCTTAGATTTTTCTATTGTCCAGTTTCCTGGAAGAGCCTGCAATATATCTTTCTGTCCTGTAAAAAAAAAAAAAGTAAAAATTCTTTTGCAAATTTAGACATCAGGGAAATACCAACTTTCAAAAATAGTATGCAACTTTTTTTTTTTTTTTTTTTTTTTTTTTATGTCTTCCACATAGGCACCTTTTGTTCTTGAGGCTGCCTATTGATTTTTATTATAATAATTCTATTTTCACTTAGGCACTTTGTAAATTTCAGCAGCGATTCTTGCTAGAGAAAAATGTTTTGCCCTTGCTAAATATTCTGTAGGTCTCTTGAGAAGAATTTAACATTCTCATTCCTTGGCATCAATGACTGAAATCTGGCAAGGAGATGGCGTTTATGTAAGATGTATACTTCTGTCAGTCAGGTGAGCTGCTCTGTAAGGCTCTCAACAGAAAAAAACCCAACCTTTTAGATTTTTTAAAGTTAAAATTCCTTTGGTGATGCAGCTGTTCTGAACAAGACTGAATACAAAGCCAATCAGGACTTTTACTGCAGTAGATCTTTGGGTTGCTGTGGGAAAGTTTAGTTCTGGCATTGCCAAACTCTACACCTTAATCAGGTTTAATGGAGTCTTCACTTACATAAAACATGTAAAAAGTGCTGGTTTGAACTTAGTCGAGAGACTTGCCTTCTTTAGATTCAGCTTAGTCAGGTGTTTAACTTCAAGCTGCTATGTTTCCCTTGGACCTTAAATATGACTGAACCCTTTCATATGACATCATGTTTGTACCATCTTCAATTAGGACTTCTGTCCTGTACACCTCAGACATATCTACAGTTTTCATCTTCACTGTTGGAATCATATTTTTTCTGTTCCTGAAGAAAAGTTTTATTATTTTCAGAGCTATATGTCTACTGGGATTAGCCAGGTTCTAAAACAGCAGAAATATCTTAATCAATGGTTTCATAAGGAGAAATATGTCTGACTAAACTGAAAGAAAGTATATATGTGATTATTAAAAAAAACCCCTAACAACAACAAAAAAAAAAAAAACAAACCAAAAAAAACCCACAAAGAATGAGAAGAGCTTTGTTTAAAGTTCAGGAACGCACTAGGGTTTTTTTGACAAATGAGATTGAAACATTTACCTGCTCTCCACAGTTTTATATAGAAGTCTCATTCTCTATCTGCACATGCAATATATCTTTCTAGAGAAAGGATTTATCATCAATGTATACTATATGGAAGTAGATTTTTGCCATTTGTAAACGTATAGAACAAAATGTATATGTTACACAAATATTTGGGACTTTTGCACCTTTTCTTCACTTTTATGTTTGAAAGGCATCTGCTCTGCCCATTTCTAGTTATCTACCCATTTCTAATTACACATTTAAGAAGCAAGTTCCATTTTCTGTACGCCTGCTATTTTTCACTAGAACTAAGTCACTGACAAGTTCTCTTTTCAAAGCAGTTTCCTATGTACTTGTACAACATTATTCCACAGATTTGCTATTGAAATGAAATACTGCAGTGACCTTTTTAATTCCCCTGACTTTTTACAATCTTTGAAATTTAGCACAACAGCAGGAGTTTAATCATATTCACTGATGTAAAAGACAAAATAAGGCACCTCTACGTTCAGATAGAGATATGACCTCAAAGGTGCAGAGCCTTCAGAGACTCAGTGGAGATCCCCAAGGACAATTACAGTGATCTTGCTTGTGGTCTTTCTGTAATCTCTGACTTTGCCTCCTGATAACACTAGCAGAATTTTTGCACTTCTGTTGTGTGCCAGAGTATTTTCTTCTTGCTGCCTGAACATTGCTGTTTTCCTATCAAAGAATAATCTCATATTTATGTTATCTCTCCGTTCCAGTATGTCCTCTTCACAACAGTTTCTAGATGTGAATTTCCAAGGTCTTTGATTCTCTTACTGCTGCAAGGTCCAAGGCTTTGGTTTCATGCTCGTCTTCTTTTTTTTCTTCCACGGTATGAAAGTTCAGCGACAAAACAACCTAAACCACTCATCCGCTGGCAGTTGTCTGTTCTGTCTGTCACTTCTGTTGATTGATGTCAGGTGGACCAAAGGAAGGCTTTAAAAAATCCCAACATGTTATCCGTTGCCCCAGAGTGACAGGGCAGATCAGCTCTCTTAAATCCTCCTCCCATGAAGCAACCATGATGGGGTGACTGATGAAGAATCCCATCAGCTCTGAGCTGTTTTCATTGTTAGACTGGAGCAGAGGAGCAGTACATGATCTTTCTGTGGATGTTTTTGACAGCTTAACAGTTGAAAGTACAGTATGAGAGCTTGTCCCTGTGTGTGCTCACACATAAATATGCTCAGGACAAGACTGTGAGCAATTACACTGAGAGACTCCTTTGTAAGCATGTACAAAGTTAAAAACTGCTACTTTTCTTCCAAAAATTGTGTCTTCAGTGCAAGCATTCATTGTAAATGCTTTTAAAGTAACCATTTTATTTGGTCCATCTGACTAGAGCTAGAGCAAACGGCTAGTATCAAGGGTTAATATCAGACCCCTTTAACTTTTTCTGTGGATATTATCACTGTGTTACAAGATCAACGCTGACTGGTGCATTCTGTTGTGAGGCTTTCTGGTGGCTGCTGTGAATTGAGTCAACGGCTGTGGTTCAGTTAATCAAAGGCAAAGACGAAACCTATCATTGTGAGCTGGCAGCCATAGCAGAAAAAATAGTCTGGAGGCATGGTAGCTCCTGACGCTTGTCCTGAGCAGACAAAGCAACTGGTTTTTGTTGCAACTGCAACTCTTTTGTTGAAGGAGACATGGATTATTTGTGAAATTATTCAAACATCAGTCATGAGCACTAAATTCAACAGCTTGTTATGAAATGCACAATCACATCTTAAATATTGTTGGACTTTTTTTTTTTTTTTTCATGCAGATCTCAGTGACGGAAAGTTTTGGTAACTTCCAGTGTTGTTGACGTTAATATCAATGTACAGGTGATGCTTAATGTAGCTGCAGAAAACTTTGCAAAGTCTTTCACTTGAATTCTGAGTTGTTGGGTTTTGTTTGGTTTTGTTGTTTTTTTTTTTTTTCAAATCCAGAGTTTACTGTGTGTCTTAAGCTTCTAGAGATTTAGATACTTTAATGAGAAAATGGATAAATCAGATGCTTTCTTCAGTGTTTGCCCATTTTTATAAATGTTTATTGACTGATCTGATGAAAGGACTTTTCAAACCTGTATTTGTAGTTATGCATCTTAATAGTATTGTTCTAAATGAACAACAGTATTGTTCTAAATGAATTTCATTGTCAATCAAGGCTCAGCATCAGAGCCATGAAGGCTTCTCTGAATGGTCTTAACTGACCTAAAGTTTTCAATGAACAAATGCCAAGTTTTCCTAATCTGGACGTTTTCCAGTCTGTAGAGTAAATCTAAATAGTGAAAACGTTTGAGCATCTGCTCAAAATATTGCAGAAAAAGGGTTTAGCCACATTGGGTAAGTTATTCACTGCAAAATATTTGCTTAGCTCAAGTTCACCAAATTTAAAGTTAAGCTTTGTGGAAATTCAGGTTGCTGAAGCAGCCAAGTGATAAACCTTCTCAGAGAAGTGAAATCACCTATTTGGACAAGATACTATTCTTAGATTAACAAATGAAGTAATTTATCTGAGGACACTTGTTCTTGGCAATATTTTGTTTGACCAAAAACTACTAAAAAAATATATTAGTCTAGCAATACTTGGTGTTAAACTTGACATCCACACAGGGATCTTTAACAAGCCATTTGTGGCCCTTCATTACAAAATTTACTGCACAATACTTTATGTGCTTCCATATCCTTCACATAAAGCACTGTACAGTAGTTTCAATAAAAATTGTGTGAAATGCTTTACAAAACTCAATCTTGGCAATGGGATTCCATCAGAAAGACCGAGTATCACAGTATTACACTTTTATTTGCAAGGATTTTCCCTGTAAATGACTAAATCGTTATTTCAGCTGAGAGACAACTCACTATAAACACTATTGCTTCTGGATATATCACCGGTGATCAATAGGCTCCTTTCTGCCTCAGGACTTGTTAATATTGTGTACAGGTTTGATTAAATGATTAAAAACATTTTTTAAGTGGCAGAATTAAAAAAGATGGACTCATTACCAAAAACATTCAGCTTTTAATGCAACACTAGAAAACATTAACTGGCACTATATCATCTGAGGATGTGATCTAATCACATCTAACAACTTATGTCAAACTACCCTTGATTAGTATGTGGATAGGAGACACATGATCCAAGGAAACTAAATTTTCTTAAAGATGTGGCACAGATGAGATCCTACCATGTTGTTATTGATTCTCTTAATTCAGCATCAACTAGAATTTCTTTTTATGAATCTTTGCAATTACTTCCTTTTACTATTTTATTTTTCTGCTTGTCTGACAGGTTCCAGGTTTTCCACAGAAGAGCTACTGATGCTGTAAACATGCAAAATTATACAGGCAGACCCATTACTTGGGTTATCTAAGTGTTTGTGGCAACCACAGGCACACCCAGCTTGATTTAGGAAGTGCCTGGGTTTCTGGACTCCACGGGGCAGCGGGTGAAAGGTCAGTGTTGAGGTAAGAATTTGCAATGTTTCTGATGTGTGCTACTATATATTGAAAGAAGGTGTAAAGCTTTTATTTTTTTTTTTCCCTGTCCATGTTCTGGATTGTCCTGTTTTGGGGTAGAACAGAGCTAGCTCTACCCCAAACCAGGACAAGGGTATACAGACACTGTACTCCAAACACAGCTGGAACCACAAAAGGAACTTTTGTAGAGGTCTGTGCTGCATTACTCAGGGCTTGGGTAAGGCAGTTCCCTTGTCCTACTCACATTTGGTAGCAGCTCAAATCACACGATAGTGAGCTATATTTTCTACAAGGCTTTTGTCCCCATCACTACATGGGCTGTGTGGTACTCCCTTAAAAAAGCAGCTGTTTAACATTCTTTTTATCCTCAATTTTCAGAGTATGGCCCCGTGCTGTGAGTACACACAACTTCAATTTGACTTCATGCACCTGGATTAGTTTATCTTCATATGTCCACTGTGTAGTGAGGCTGCTATATCCCTGTCTATTGGAAAGGGAAATGTGGTACAGGGCGATTTAACTTAGAGGTTTCTGATACTAAGGCTCTGACTTGTTTGGTGTACAGGGTATTAAGTACCACATCACAGCTGTGAAGCTCATCCCTATGGATTTCAGCTGCAGCTATGGTTGGTCAGTGATTCTGCTCCCATGTAGCATCCATGGCTAAAAAACTGATTATACAGACCTAGCTCAGTCCTGTTAGAAATGCTGTTGTTGAAGCAGAGGCAGAAACTGAAAGATCTTTGCTATGAAACTATTTATTTTTCTTCTGGGAGGCCTCTGGGTGTATTAGTAAACACTTCCCCAGTTTGATTGTGAACAAGACTAAACCATACTTTATTCAGTTTGACAAAGCAGTTAAATGAATTTTCCATCAAATGGTCTCTTATTTGACTTAACAATTAATCATATCAATGTGGAGATTGCACGTCAAAATGTTATTGCTGAAGGTGGCATGAAAGCTCAGCTTGGCTTTGCCTCTGAGGCTGGCATTTTAAAGAGAACAGACTCCTTGTACCATGCCAGCTTGAACAAACCCAATTCCACCGCCAGAGGCAAACAGCTACTACATACTATTCTTTAACCTAGCCTTCCCTCTGAACATCTGCTTTCCCATCATGGTTTGTCCCACTTGCCCTTACTTTACCTTCTATCCTGAAAGAAGGCAGAAATAACCTACACTAGAAAATGCCTACTGCATTCTTGTCTTAGTCTATATTTTTTTCCCCTGTATCCATTTTCTGCTTTTTGTTCCTTCAGCATTTCAGATTGCAGGGTCTTTTCAATCTGCTGAACAAGTGCCAGGAAGCAAAATCACTAGAGTACAGGATAGACAGATTCTCAGCTTTAGTGACTGTCTCCTGGTCTGGTAGAGCCATTTACAGTAATGTCCAGTTTCATTTGCCTAGGCCTGGACCTAAGGGAGCTGTCTCTGCTGTCCTTTGAGCGTGCTGTTTGCAGCCTGCCATGTTTCTGTGTGCAAAGAAAGCAAAGCAAAGGAAGAATCTGAAGAGATTTAGTGGTCACATCAAAGCTATGTGACTTCTCAGGCACAAAACTTGGCCAAATGGCAGGTGTTTTTCCAATGGGCATTTATTTAAACACACAACCCATATTGTCTGCCAAATACTAAAAGATTCAGGAAAAGTTGCAATGATTGGTGTTTTCCAATTTCATCCCTTTCACCCTCCTCCTCCTCCTCCCTCCCAGTCTAGCTGGACATTAATTCCTTCCTAGTTTTCTCTGTAGTCCCAGCCACCAGCAAGAGCAGCCACAGAAGCTGAAATTAAAGGCTTAAGTCAGAAGTAAGGGCAGGTACCTACATGTCGGTAGGGGATCTCATCCCACCTCCCTTGTGCAAGGTCAGACCCTCTCAGCTGTATTGGTTTAGGACACTGCAGAGACATGGAGTTTTTTGCTATTTCCCAGATCATTGTTATTCTCATCCCACATGACTCGTCCTGCGAATGTTGAAATGCTTATTTTCAATAATGAATATTTCAGCTACTGAGATAAACAGCTCTCATTTTACGGAATTATATATAGAGCTTGGTTGCACACGCTTCATTTCCAGGTGTTTGCCAAGCACAAGGATGGCTGAACTTTCCAGTTCAGAAGCCACGAATCAGGCCCTGAAAGTCAGGAGATTGCCTTTAAAATAACAGAATCTCAAAGAATAACCAGTGTTGGCATTTTTAATTTGCTGCCTGGTTTCTAAGCCCTTGGGGATTATATTTTCCCTTTTCAAATCCACAAGGACAGGAACTTTCACATTTTTTTAAATGAAAGAAGAGATGGGGTAAGCACAGGTTAAAAAGCAAAGAGACCATGAGAGTTGACAAGAATGACAATGGCAGGCATGGTCTGCAAATACGGTGTGAGATGAGACTTGATCCCAGCCTTTGTGGTTTGCACAATACCTTGAGAATTCATGCTGGTCTCTACAGTAAACACAATTCAGCATCAGAAAACATCTACAAGAAGAAATGTCGAAAATCAGCCCCAAAATTTCTTTGTTTGTCTTGCTATGTAACACAAGTATTTTTATAGGCTAGCATCATATTAAAAAGTTTTGTTTCTCTTTCTACTGTAGGAAATGCAATGATCACAAGATGGTTGGGAGGGAAGAAAGGACTATGGCTGGACATGTAAAATGGAAATGTTTCAGTAGCAGGAGTGACAGGGGTTGCCTTGCAATGAGTGCAGAGGAAGCAGGACCACCAGACTAATCCCAGTTCTGCCATTTGTCCTGAGTGACTTTGGCGAGGTCACACTCTTTTCTATGACTGTTTTGTTTTTGTTTTTTTTTTTTTTTTCCTGCAAAAAGGCAAATAATGAAGTCTCACTCGTCGAATTTATGAAAAGCACTGGTATGGGATTATCACCATTAGCACTGCTTAATAAAGGTGCCTCTGCCTGGCTCGTGTCATCAAAAATGTCACTCTAAGTGCTACTTGGAAGCTGACATTGCTGCCTGCAGTTTTCCTTTGTTCTTGGTGTATCAGCCAGACTCATTGACTCAGTTCTGTCCCACATTCCTGTGCAATGACAAAACCCAAACTGCCTCTTTACTGAAAGGGATATAACCATTTGCCTGCTTCTTTGCAGTCTGCATGTGATCATTTGAAGCACTCTCAGGAAATTATCTTTTAAAAATAACAATAAGCCATGCCTTTTTTTCTTCCTTATTGTACAAACACGGCAGAAATCTGTAAGACCCTTGAAGTGTTGCATAGGTCAGCCTATTCTTTATGCTTGGTGAAAGAGCAGCACTTCAATGTTACTCATTTTTATTATATTCAAAGTGGTTCTATGTACTTGACATACATCAATGATTATGATCCTTCCCTGAGAAGCTGTATGGACAATGTACAAAGTACAGGAAGCAAGCAACATGGAAATACATAACCATTTGTATTAATTTGGTTTCTTTTAATTAGAAGAGTGTGTTTAAATAAATACTTTGGGTTGAGCCATCCTTAAATGTCCTTTATTTAGAAAGAAGGAAAAAACTGAAAAAGCAGGTTTGCAAGGAAGCTGAGAGACCTAGATGTGGAAGAGATCTGACATGTCATTATGTCAAGGTTTCTGGTATTACTTAGAACTTTTTTTGCAGCTCAGGGGAAGAAACTTTCCAACTGGATAAATAATAACCTCAAAAAGGCACTAGACAAAACATATGAAGTATAAGATATGAAAGGAGATCAGCAAAATAACCCCTGGCTTTCAAGTCCAAAAGTGTAATGGTAATATAAGCATTGTCAAAAGTCAAGCTCAATTACACCTTGGAAACACTTTAAAACATATGTACTGAAAAGTACAAAGCCAAAGACCTAAATGTGCTCCAGTCAGAGGGCTTGGCTGCAAGATTTTGGCACCTGGGATAAAAAGCATGGTAGCAGGTATTTGTATGTGTCTATTTTCTGTATGACACAAGGCATTTAAGGAATGGCACTGAATTTAAGAAGGTAGAAATAGATTTGGCAGGGCTTTTAGTCTCACTTCTCTTTTTGAAAGTCTTTTAAACTATTTTTTAAGGAAAGAGTAATTCCTTAAAAATGAAGGCAAATGTAAAAACATTGAAACACGCCTTTTCAAAGGGTAGCGTATGTCCACCTGATACTTGCCTTTGATTTCAAGATGAAGGGAATACTGGAGTTACAATCCCTCTGAACTTCAGTAGAGCATCCAGAAATCTGAGAGATGAGAAATGATAATTCATTAAGGAAGACTGGTATTATTAGGGGAAATTGTAAGACTAGTGAAGAGTGATGATATCAGGTAACATTGAAGAGGAAGCTGGAAGAAGAATATTAATGGAACTTCTCTGGAAATATTCTGAGATGAAGAGAGAACCTATGGATTTGGTCATGTGGTGCTGTAAACTTGCCCATGTTGTAGCCATGTGTGGTGGTTTAAACCACTTTTA
>NW_008620208.1:0-721 GCF_000691845.1 Merops nubicus | reverse complement strand
GCAGTTTGTTTTGCCAGGTCCTAAAGTGGTGGGTGTTCATGTCCCAGGACTCCACGCTTTGCAGAATTAGTTCTCAGCAGGAGAATTTGTAGCCCTTAAAAGCTTCCTTCAAAGTTCATGTGCCTTTATAAATAGGCAAACACTCATAAACATTACAAAGAAAGGTGCAATGAAATGAAATATTTGGGGTTTCAATCATTTGCAGCAGAAATGTTTTAATGCTGCCTCATCTCCCAGATTGGCTCCTGACAGGATTAGGAGAAAACCAAGAGCAGACAGCCTTTGAACACAAAGCTGGGAAGAGCTCCCAGCGCACTCCATCGTCCCCAAAACAGGCACCAGGTCCCAGAGCAGGAGTGCTGGATGGGTGGGTGGGCAAAGAGGTCTCTGCAGGGGGATTCGGGGGATGTCAGGGATCAGAGATGTCTCATGCCTGCCCAGCCTCTGTGAGTGACAGGGCTGGTTCCTCCTGGAGTTCAAAGACCCTGGGAGTGGAGGGTCCTACTCCAAACTTGTTACATGATCCAGTTTGATCTTTCTTCTTGTCTTCAGATTGGGGTTTCGGTGGGAGCCCACAGTGCTGCAGGGAGCTGGATTTTGGGAGTGGGGCTCTGTTCCTATGCTCATAATGGGCTGTGTGTCAGTACTGACCATCGGGATGTTCCTCTTTACAATCCAGGGGGCAAGAAACCTTCTTCCTCAGCTCTGTCCTGTCTCCTTA
>NW_008620207.1:0-12852 GCF_000691845.1 Merops nubicus | reverse complement strand
ATTAATATATCTATATGAATATATTAATATAGATAATTGAATAATGAATTAATAATAAGTAATTATTAATTAGAATCTGAATTTAATTTTAATTAATTTAATTTATTTTATTCAGATACCACTGAATTCCAAAAAGTCCTTCTACTACTTTAGGTAGTTGTTGAAGTGGGTCTCAAATAAGATTAGAATCTATTAAAACTCTTATGAATTAATTAGAAAGTTCCATCCTCTCCTCCCCTTTTTGTACATTCTCTTCAAAAATTCAGATCCATCAAAACATCAACAACAGATTTACAAGTAACCATCTTACAGCCTGCAATCAGGAAAAAGACCACATTAGGAAGGGATGAGACATTCTAGTTAAGAGTTGCTTAACATTGTATAATATTTTAGCTTCTAAAAGGAAAATTTCTTCCGTTTATTAAGTTGTGTTTGTGGGTTTGTTTTTGATTACATTTCAGGGGTTTAGGGGAATATCTGCAAATTCCAAGTGCTGTTTATCCAATATTGAAGCTTTTTAAAACTTGTATTTTGGTTATCATTGGCTTCACTTCCAGGAAACTGTAAGATTTGGTTTTGAAGTTTTTTTATGTAGAGTCCTTTGTGGAACTTCTAAAGCCTCTCTGGTTGAAGAGACAATAGGAGTTGGGATAAACTTTTGAGGGAGTGCCTTATATTTTAAACACTTCCTAGTCAAACTTCATGAACATGTCTCAGGTAGAGAAATGCCTGATCATGGAACAGAACCCAGATGTGGCATAGAATATGTCCATTTTTTATGTGGTATTAGGTGAAGTTCGTGCACCTGAACCTACCTGTCACTGACAAGTTCAGGATGTGAAATATATGCAGAAATCTTGTGTCTGACTAAAGGAAGTAGAATGAGGAAACGTTCAAGGACACAGAAGCCCTGACTGACTTTCTTCTGACAGAAAAAGATACACAGTTTAACTGATATGCTTGCAACTACCCAGCTACTGGATAACTAATACTATAAGATTCATAGCTGTTGATCTAAACTGCCAGTTAAAGAGTGTGCTAACTGAAAACTTCTCTTAGTCTCTAAGAGCTGTTGGTGCTTCAGCTGAAAAATTGGAGAGACTAAGATTCTAATGATTTGTGGAAGCTTTAGAAGAACAAAGTTGCAGAGCTAAGACAATAAGAAATGCTGTTCAATGGAGGAGATAATTAGCTGGTTGCCTGATGCCTATTGTAACATCATAAGAAGAAATGACAGTCTAACATCCTGCAGTAGATGTTTAAATCTAGTAAAACAATATCATTGATAAAGATTGCAAGTTGTGAACTAAAAGAGAAGATGCTGGTCCTACTGTTAATTATTATGGTAAATGAAGAGGAGACTCCATTAACAACAGTCTCTGAGGACAGGGACAATAGTCTTTTCCCTTGACATTCACATTAAGAATCAAACTGTGATTAAATCCTAGTTGTGGTCTATTGAGCACAATAACTTGGCACAGCTGTGTTTAGCAAGGAATGTTTTATTACTGACACACAGAGTTCCAGCCTTACTCTGGAATGATCAGGCAATAAGAAATGTGTTAGGGGATCAAAACTATGTCTTATATCTCACTCTCCTTAATTTTAATATGTAGGCCACTAAAAATATTGAAACATTTTCTTATATTAAGTTTAAAACTTTTTTTAAAAAAAAAATATTTTAAGCCTAGGTCTTTGGTTTTGTTCCAATGTCTTTTACTGCCCTGCAGTGTACCTGTGATTTCTCAAGTATCATGTGTCATAATAGCTGTACAGGATCAGACAAAAGAGCTGTTAATGCTGACATTATATAAACAGATACTGAGAGCAAGCATATATTACTTTTGTTCTGTATTTTTCTAGTGTCCAGGAACTTTCAACTCTTCACTTTACAACTCTTGAGGCAGTTGATGATTATGTATTTAGTAACTTTCCATGGGAATTTCTTTCAGATACTTTTCGGTCTTAACTTGTCCATTAGGAACAAGTACCACTCAAGTATATTACAGAAGAAGCATTCTGAGGAAGTACACTCTTTTATTTGTTATGAACTGCTTGATTCCCCTTAACTGCTGTGTTTAAGGAGATGGTAAACAAGTAATTTTTATGCTTAATATTTCTTTATATGATTCTAGAAAAGCACAGCAGAAATTCAGTCTTTTCCAGACTGAAGACGTTTAGCATGCTTAGCTCTTCCTTGTATATAAGCCATTCCAAGCCTCTGAACATCTTTGTTTCCCACAAAATTTTTTACAAACAGCCTTAAGTATGTGCAGTTACCATTCCTACTTATTTGCTAAGTACATAGGCTACCTGCATTCACATTGTTATACATGTTTTTATTCTCTTTCTTATTGTGTGCTACCCCTAGTTTGTTCCAAACAAATGTCAGGCTTATGGGCCTGATGATTACATCTCTTTGCAATCCTTAAAAAGAAAAAGTAAAAAAAAAAAAAAAAGTAAACGCAAAGAAGCAGTATATAAGTACACTATCTTCTTGTTCTTGTGTACTAAGAAATAGTAAGTGATCAGTCACAGTTCTTATTTCATCTTGAATTTTTTTAAAATCCTTCATAAATGCTGTCTCATGCTGGTAATTTACTACTGCCATTTTTATCTGTTTGTTAGATAACTTCTTCTGCTTCTGCAGTTGCCTTACATTCAAATAGATCCCCTGAATTGCCATGAGGGAGGTTGTCAGCATGGGAATCTTCCAAATTTTTTGCCAAAGAACAGAGAATACCTTTAGTGTTTCCACAGTAGCCTTATCTTCTCTAAGTGTTCCTTTTACAGTTTGATATGCAGTTGGTCCAATAGACAGCCTGGCAGACTTCTTGTTCCTTGAAGCATTTAGAGAAACGTTTTTAATATATTTTAACTCTTTTACTAGCTACATCACAAACTCTTGGACAGCCTTATTGTGCTCTTACAATTAACCTGTCACAGTTCGACTCACCCTATTTGTAGTAATTTGGAATTTCCTCCAGATTTTTGAAGCGTGACTTCTATTTTCTAATAATCTTCCTTGCTCTGTTGTTTAGCCATACTGAATTTGTCCTTTCTCAAGTATTTTTTTCTGTCAAGTGCCATTCACTGATGTGGCCGCCTTCTGGGATAATTCCTAAGTGATCTTCATGACATTGCTAAAGGTTTCATTCTTCTTAGTTATCCTTTCTTCCTTGATTCTTTTTTTTTCCTCTTTTTTTTTTTTTTTTTTTTTTACTTTTAAGTACGTTTCCTTATATTTATGCTTTGAAATTGAATTTTAAATTTATCTGTATTACAGAAAGTTTGTGAAGATCTGTTTCTGTACTGGTCCATTGCTAAAAATGGTAAAAGCTTCAACATCCTGTGATTTCATACTAGAGAAAAAAAGGCTGTACCTGAGTGCAGGAGGTTTTAGTTCCAAGTTTTGTATGTTTGGTTAAGCCATTGACTTTTTGTAATCCACTGAAAAATGTCAGTAGATGAAGTAATTGTACATACAAGTAAATGTGTGAGCTCCTAGAAACTGGTCAACCAGTGGGCTTACAAACACACTAACTTTGGTCTAGGGAACCAAATCTTTTTTTAGAAACTTATGAAATAAAGAAACTTTGTTATTCTTTTAATTTAATATTAGAAAAAAACATTAAAATCTGAGTAAAGAAATATGGTATGAATATAGTAAAACTTGTGAGATTCTGAGCTACTCAGATAAATGTTTGATATCAAAAGAAAACTTAGGTCATTGATGCACATCAGCACTGATTCATAAGCTTTGATGTCCATGGGAGTAACTACAGTTCCTATAGTTGACTTAAACTATCTTCTTTGTTGATTTTGTGTCTAATATTCATCTAGTGATGGGACTAGGTAATTAGAGTGGATATGAGCATGTACTTGAATTTATTTCAAATTAAATTTAATCCCACACATGAGGCAATATGCTACTGATTAAAGAATGGTGTAACTACCAGTTTTCTTGGTTTGTTCAATTATTTGGGAAGTCTTACTAATGTGGCCTTTCTTAAGATATATTTAAAGAAGCAGGAAAAATAATAAAACCTTTCTCTCAGAATAGATAATACTGTAAATTGTAGCATAGATTACTCTGGATGATGGCAGTCTTTTTCCAGTTTGAAACAAGGATTTTTCTTCTTTTCTGTTGGTGAACTGAGAAATAAATCAGTTATACTTAAGTACCATGTATAGTTCTCTCGAAGTACTGTCCTGCCTTTACAAACAAAAGTGTATTTTTTTTTTGCCACACGGTACCACATAAATGCTACATTGTGTTTACCTCTGCTTGTGGATTTATTTATTTATTCATTTACTGTTAGGGTATCATTATCATCAATTTACAGATATATCTATATGGCATAGTTTTTCCTTTTGGTTGGTGGCAATGTCCAGCTGAGTGAACCATTGCACACCCTAGTTATTCAGTGTGGAAAAAAAAATAATTTGGGGGAACAACTTTTTTTTTGTTCTTTCTGGAGTCAAATTTGAGTGATGATTTAGGTTTTAAAAAGTAAAACTTGATAAAGACCTCCATCAAAAACCACAACTATATCATGATAGTCAGATATAGGGAACTATAAAACTTCTGTTATCAATTTATCAGTACAGACTGGGTGATGAATGGATTGAGAACAGCCCTGAGGAGAAGGTCTTGAGGGTATTGGTGGATGAAAAATTTGACATGAACTGGCAATATGCACTTTCAGCCCAAACAGCCAACCACAACCTGGGCTGCATCAAAAGGAGTGGGGCCAACAGGTCAAGGGAGATGATTCTCCCTCTCTACTCTGCTCTCCTGAGACCCCACGTGGAGTACTGCATCCAGCTTGGGAGTCATCAGTACAAGAATAATGGATCTATTAGAATGGGTCCAGAGAAGGGCAAAGAAAAAGATCAGAGGGCTGAAACACCTCTCCTATGAAGAAAGACTGAGAGAGATGGGGTTACGCAACCTGGAGAAAAGTAGGCTCAGGGTATTCTCTTGCAGCCTCTCAGTATATAAAGGGGCTTATAAAAAAAGACAAGAGAAAGCCTTGTGTGTAGTGACAGGACATGGAATTTAGATTTTTATTTAGATTGGGCATAAGAAAGACATTGTTCATCATGAGGGTGGTGAAACAGTGGAACAGGTTGTCCAGAGAAGTTGTGGATGCCCTTCACTGGAAGTGTTCAAGGGCAGATTGGATGGAGCAGTGAAAGATGTCCCTGCCCAGGGCAGAGTGTCTGGACTAGATGATCTTTCATGGTCCCTTCCAAACCAAACCATTCTATTATTCTGTGCCTTGAATTTATTTATTTATTTATTTATTTTAATACAGATATAACACTAAACCAAGAATTAAATAGCTTTTCTAAGTTCAGTGACACAACAGCAACCAAAAAAATGTCTTGTATATTTCAATTTTTTTGTTTAATGAGTTTACAAAAATGTCACAGAAAGAACCATGGTATCATGTTTATAGTTAAGAAATACAATGCTTTATCCTGACTTGCTCATTTGAAAAAAATGTCAGAAAATCAATTATTTTAAAATCAAACATCTCATATCAAATATATTACAGGAAATTACTACCTTTAAAATAAAATAACACCAAAGCAAAGATAATCTATTTCTAAAACTATGTTGGAATAACTGATGGCTTAATCTTATTCTTGAAAGCTACTAGGGAGGCAATTTCTGAAACCTTTTACTCAGCTGCTTTATGTTTTGAAGAGGTGCAGTTGTGATGTGTCTTTGTTATTGAACATGCTGAATATCACTATTACATCATTTGTCTCACAGATATTTCTATAGCAGCAAAACAGTGAAACTTGAGGGAGAGAAAGAAAATAAAAAGAAATAATCTTACTTAATAAAAACATGAAGTCACAAAATAATCAACATATCATACCTTGTCTAAAGAGTTCTTCGTAGCATACAGCTTTCGCATTTTTCTTTTTTTTTTTTTTTTTTTTTTTGAAGCACAGCAGGAAAGACAACACTTTAGAAAACAATGCCAGACATTTCTACAAAATATTTACAGTATAAATCATAAGATCTGAGAAATGTATGCATAAACATTACAAAACCTAAGTGTTTCCATACTGGGTTGGCAAAGATAAGGAATGTTGTCTTTCTAAGTATTAAGTAATCATCTGTAATTTTATCCCCATCTAGGGGGACAGAGGACAGTATGAATGAGAAAGGATAGGAGAAAATAATGATTGGTGAGTCAGGGAAAGGTATTTGTAGAGCTATGAATCCAGTGTAACAGGAAACTAGGATGGGGACAAGGAGGCAGTTGGATAAATCCTCAACTGGAAGATAAGAAGCAGATCTTACTTGGTGCAGGACATCCCTGGAAGGAGGGGAATGGGTACCATGCTGAGTGTATAGAGTAAGTTTTCATAAGGTATTTTTTACGTTGCAAATGAAGCCTGGAGGCTGCTGAATGTAAAACTTGAGATCTCTTCAAAGTTCAGTTGTGCATTATCTCACCCTTTAATAATGTTACGTGCATCAGATTTCTTGTTCTCCTGTTCATTCCATTTGCTGGAAGGCGAACACTGACCTATACAATCCAAACACAGCATTACATGAGCAATGTTCCTATTTCTTCTTTCATCTTGCAGGAAATGGTAGTGACCTAAGTTTGACCAAAGAGCAGCAACCAGATTCACTCTTGAGTTCTTAGATAAATTAGAAATAAAAAGCTCATTTGCAAACTGTATAAATCTCTAAGAAGCAGGTGCAGTGTGTCTTCTGAAACACCTCCAAGTAATCTCATAAACTGCAAGTGAGGAGGGAAGGAAAGAGGGACTGCAGCCAGTACATTTGGTCTTTTCCTTCTGATCAAATGTGGTTTACAGTTGCCTTTTTTAGCTATAGTATGCTCTTCCTTGCTAATTTATAATTTATAGATCTTATGTCTTTGCTTTCCAGCAGTATGCTTCTCTGTGGTCTTGCAAACACTGAACACATTTCATTACTTCTCAAAGTCATTTACTTATTTTATAACGTATGGATCCACACAGGAAGTGGGATTATTAACATTTAGACATAAACTCCAATTTTCCTTGAAATTTGGTGCATTTCTGAGATATATTAAATGTGTGGTTTTTACAGTTGCTGCTTCAACGCAGATCATAAAAATTTTTATAACTTTACTATATTTTATCACTTTATTAGTACCTCATAGTATTGTGCTGAATTAAGCTTTTCTTTGATTGAGATGGGTTAAACAAGTCTCAAATTTTAGTGTTAGGTGGAGGTTTCTTTTAGTGTACTGATCAATACTACTTTTGCAGTAGTATTAAATTAACTGTTCCACACTACTTTTTCAGCATCATGTTCTGTGATTACACTACTATCAAAATTTAAGCTCTTGAAGACTGTCCCACAGATTTCTCTAACAAGTATGATGTAAATCCAAAATACTCTGCACCTCCGGTGATGAGAAACCGGGATGTATACATTTTGAGTTTTGGATGGTTAAAGATTTTTCAATGAATTTAATATCAGGTTTATTTCAAGTGAAATGCTGTAACTGCGTTCTTCTTTTTTCTGTCATTCTGAGTTTTAGAAACCAGACTTTTCACAAAATACTGGGTTTTGCCATGGTGAGAAGAAAAGACATAGATACTTAATACATTCCAGAAAACGTCCTTTTGTTTCAGAAATTACTTGTCCATGTTGATTAGGTAGGACATAATGATACTGTGTCCCTTCAGTGTTTTTCCATATTTTATTTTTTAAGTCTACAGGCAGTTGTGGAATTACCCATACTGAAAGATTACACCAGTATAGAAACTTTGATTTCAAAACTATGATTACATTAAAATGTTGTGTACCTGGTGCACTTTCACCTGAGTAACAAAAGACTCACCTCGAAGTCTATATACTTGCTCTTCTGCTTTTCTGTGAAGCTGTTTGCTGTTGTGAATAGACCGTTTTGGCCTTCTCAGCCCATTCTCAATCCACACTACATCTATCAGAGACACCATAATAATGTGTTTTATCTTTCCAAAATATGTCAACACTAGTCATGATTTGACCTCTTCTGCAAATCCATCCTGTACACATCAACCTGTCTTTCAAGAATGTTTTTTATGGTCTGAGTAGAGAATGTAGAAGCAACTGGTGTCTTTCATAAGAAGAAAAGTTTTCCTAAATGTATAGAGTTATTACAGACTCACATTCTGTGCTTATTGAAAGTATCTGCTCTGCATTTTTGCAGTGTTTAAAGTTAATTGCCTAGTAGTAAGAATGAATGGTTAAGATTGAAATAAATAGTCCATGTTGGGACCAGTACTGTTTAATATCTTTATCAATGGTATAGATAAAGTGGGATCAAGTGCAGCCTCAGCAAGTTTACAGATAACACCAAGCTGAGCGATGAGGTCAACATGTTAGAGGGATGCAACGTCATCAGAGGGACCCAGACAAGCTTGAGAAGTGGGCCCCTGTGAACCTCATGAGGTTCAACTAGGCCAAGTGCAAGGTTGTACACCTGGGTAGGGGCAATCCTCCCTATCGATACAGTCTGGCGATAATGTGATAGGAAGCAGCCCTGCTGAAAATGACTTGGGGGGGCTACTGGTGGATGAAAAGATGGACATGAGCCAACAGTGTGCACTCACGGCCCAGAAGGCCAGTCATGTACTGGGCTGCATCAAAAGAAGTGTGCCCAGCAGATGGAGAGAGGTTATCCTGCCCCTCTACTCTGCCCTGGTGAGACCACATCTGAAGTGCTGTGTCCAGTACTGAAGTCCTCAGCACAGGAAAGACAGACCTGTTAAAAAGGGTCCAAAAGAGAGCCACAAAAATTACCAGAGGGTTGGAATAACTGTCCTGTGAGGACAAGCTGAGAGAGTTGGAGTTGTTCAGCTCAGAGAAGAGAAGGCTCTGGGGAGACCTCATGGTGGTCTTCCAGCACCTGAAGGGGGCTTACAGGAAAGCACTGGACAGGATTCAAAGCAGGTAGGTACAAATGATAAACGTCTGATAATTATTGGTTAAAGCTCCCTAGAAAATGTCTGCATTGACAGATGCTTAGGCTAATAGTTTGATTCTACTACATAAAAAATTTCTGGAAAAGATTCTTTGTAAGACATTAATGAACATAAAAATTTGTTCTCTAAGTTATATCCATATTCGTTATTTTAAATGCAGAAATTATTCACTAGTAATTAAAATTTCAAATATCAGTTGAGTTAGATTATACCTAATTGGAAAAAAAAAAAAAGATTAGTGAAATGTAGTTGTTAAATAAGAAAAATTTCTTATGAATATTACTGTAAAATAGTTATGTGGTACTGCATAATACTGTCAATAAACATTTGACTGAAAAAGAAGATTTAGAAGAAACATATTTTACACCGAGAACACAAAAGCATTGAAAGCCATGGTAAAATGCTTCACCGCTCTTTAAAACTATCACATAACAGACAAGTTTTAAGAGTAGGTGAAGCATCTAGCCGTGGTTTTCAATGCCTTATATATACATGGCACATATAAGAAAAAAAGCGACAATTATTTGTATTCCTTTTAATAGGACAACTGGGCAAAATTTTGCATGCAAAAAAAACTAATCAAACCAACTTCTTCCCATGGTGATTTGTTTCAACACTAAAACTTCTCAGTTTCTCTGTAATGCTGAAACCACTCTGAGGACAACCTACCCTGATTTATTCAAACTGATATTCACGTGTTTATACCAGGTACCACTTAACTCTAGTTTTAGCCCTCCTGAACAGGAATCAGTCTTAATTCTTGCATATTGTGAAGCTTACTGACTCAGGAGAAGGTCATGGTCTTGTCCCAGTCTAGTGTCAGGGGAGGTTTCAATACCATTCCAAGAGCAACATTAAGACACAAACAAGGTCAAATGCCATATACCCAACACAGTCTTTATTATAAAAAGAGAAAAAATTGTGGAAAATAGTAGCGATAGGACAGAGTGAAAATAAACAGCAGAAATCAAACAAATGGTCAGTAGAGAATTGCCAGAGCAACTACCACCATGGATCTGCAGCGTCCCATTGGTCTGGAGTTCTCAGCTTTGGTGATAGGAGAAGAAGCAGCAGTGAGGTGGCAAGCAGGTGGGCCAGTGGCAAGCAGGCGAAAAAAGAGGGAGAGAAAGAAAGACCTAGGCACTGTCTGCACCGTTTTAAATGGGGTCCAGTCTGCTTATCGACATCATGGGTCATCTTCGGGTCGGCCCGTGCTTTTTCAGGTGCACAGGTGTACCATGTGAATGTCACATGCTTGAAGTGCTCCTGCATGACTTCAGGTGGAGGGGCTCCCATATCCTGGGCACTGTGACTGTCCCACACGGATGCTCATGCTCCACCTCCCTGACCAGGTGGGACAGGCTTTCGGGACAGCCCCTGAATTGCACATGTGCTTGGCCCCTCTGTTGTCCTCCTGACAACGTCCCCAGCCTGGACATGCTCTGCCCAGGTCACACAGCGCTTCCACATGCGGTTCACCATCCAAGGCTATCTTTGAGGCAGACACTTCAAGGTTTAGTCTCTCACAGGTCTCTATACCCAGTTTTCTATGTATTAAACTACATTTGTCAGCTATTGTATATTTTGTCTTTATCTCCTCTCTCTCACTCGCCTTCTGTACAACAATATGCAATGTGTGTGTGACAGGGAAAGATTGAAATAAAACTGATTTGCGTGGAGATAATAACGAAAATTTTTTTTTAGTTATTTTTAATGGTTAAGGTGCATTTTATTTTCAGTATCTGTATCTTAATTTCATGGCTTATACAAGTTATTTTAATTACTGACTATGTAATTCTCTTTCTTATTCCGGTAGGCATACTGTCATCCACATGATTGAATACCTAGAAATCCATGCCTGACCCATAGAATTGTATTCCTTTGTACAGCCCATTCATAACTGTGTTTGGTTATGTGTTTCATTCCTTGAATTTCCAGATAGTAAAAATGAGACAGATAAACACTGGGAACCTTTCTAATCTGAAAATACTAGGTCCAAAGATCGTATAGCTGTTTGAGAGAATACAGTTTCTCATAAAACAAACCACAAAAAATAACATTTTGCAAATCAACTACTTTGCATCTAAGAAAACTATGGCTTTTTGTTGTGGATAATCAGTCCAGACACCTTCCTCTTCTATTGTTAAATCATACAAGACATTTTTTTTTTTTTGACAAAGATGTTATACAACAGCTCCAGGTGATTACTAACTTTGATCTATTAAATTTATATCTCGCTATGTCATAAAATGAAATAATTGGCCTGTGGAAATATCTTTTGTTAATTAAGAAATCTATTAGTTTGTTGATTTTTAAATTACTTCAAAAATCTTTGAAATAAATACCTTCAATTTTTGTCCACTTTCTCTGTGCTAAAAGAAAATGTAAACATTAATGTGTATTTCAATTCTGTTCCTCAAAAAAACCAGTAAAAACTTCATATTTTCGTTTTCCTGATTGAGCATTTAAATATTATTATTGGATGAGATCTTGTATATTCCTTAAAAAAACCCAAAGCCAAACGATGAAGCAACAGCAGCAGTTACACTCTCTTAAAAGTTTGTTTTACTAAGGTATTTAATGAATGTATGGAAAGTTGGGTCAACCTCTGCTTTGAGAGACTCTAGATCACTGTAGCCAGTTCAATGAAATGTATTGTGCAGCATAATTCTTGTTTAAGGAAAAAAAAAAAAAAAAAAAAGGCAAGACTGGCTAGGGAAGAAAATAAAATTACTATTATTTAGATCTGGTTTATACAAAGGCTTGCACATACTGCTGACAAACGCTTCAGGTACATATAAACCTAAATAGAAGATGTGGCAAACTTGTGACAAAAAAGTTCCAAGGAAGTGTGAATTCTTTTACACTAAAACAACTTACCAATGAAAATATCATCATTTTTAAAATGTTTTAAGGGAACAAGAACTAACAAAGTGATAAGTTATTCTTTGTCAACTAAAAACTCATAATGCTATTCTCCTATTCTCTTAATCTTGTCTTGAGGGGGGAAAAAATACAGAATCAGAAATAAAATTAGAGTTGTGTGCATATGTTCAATTTAGTAATGGAATGTGGTTCAGTAACAGGTCACTTAGCTAAATAATGTAACCTCATTTTTAAATGGGCTGCACAACTTTGTAGCTATTAATCACTAACAGAAAGTTCATAAACAAAAAACACTATAATCAAATATCTTGCATCACTCACTGTGAAAAATGTTCAAATTATATCACTAAGTAATTATTTTAAAATTTTGTTCTGATTATAGAAATAACCTGCACTACATTTGACATGGGAAAATTGTACTATTTCAGACCTCAACAGGAAGAAATTTTCTGTCTTTTTTTTTTTTTCCCCCCCTCCCTCCCCCTTTTTCAGATATATCCACCTTGATCTTCTAGGATTCAATAGGGCTTTTCTCAAAGTAATTGGTAGTTTTGTACCTTTTCTCTGCAGTATAAAACTACCTGTTGTTGGCAGAAGTGTGAAAGTCAACATTTTTCCTTGGATGTGAAGGCAGTCCGGTAACAGCTTTCTTCTCTGTTTGTGACTCAGACTCTCTCTGTAACAGCACTGGTGCCCATAGCTGTTCCTCTCTCTCTCTCTCTCTCTCTCTCTCTCTCTGTTTATAGGTATGTGTGTAAGTGTGGGTAAATATGCATATATTTAGTCCTTGTCATGCTATAGTCTTTTCTTTCTGTATTGCTTCTTATGTCTTTCTTTCTCTCACCTCCGTCATCGAAAAGGATCGTTGTATATCCATGACATTTTGTCTGGGAGACAACATTGTTTTCTGTGAGAGAATCTCAGTGTTTGAAGGAAGAATATTAATATATTTAAAAAAAAAATAAAAAATAA
>NW_008620206.1:1209-1952 GCF_000691845.1 Merops nubicus | reverse complement strand
TGGTGGTGGAAGGGGGATGGGGAGGCTGGAGGCACGAAATCGAAACTTTTCGGAGAAATTTTAAAAAGGGATCGGAGCGAAAAGAGCGGAGTTTTTTCCGAGGGCAGCTTGCGGGCAGAGCGTGCGTGTGTGCCTGTGCATGAGTGAGTGAGTGAGCGAGTGAATGTGTGTGTGTGTGTGTGTGTGTGCGCGCAGGATCCACCCCTGGAACTTTCCCCCCTCAACTCTCGCCTGTTTACTGATCTCAACCCAGAGGGCTGCTCGGAGTATAATCCATCTGAACCTCTTCCCTTTTTTATACCCAGGCGACGTCATCCTGGATTTAGTTCCTGGTAATATGCAGATGACAAACAAAACCAGATTTGATTTTTTTTTTCTCTCCCCCTTTTTGGTGGGGAAGAGGTGGGGGTTACACAAAGGAGTGAAAGGAGCCCCGGTCTGTGTATTGAGAATTAATGAAATTAACTTAATCCTTTCCATTAGTGGGCTTTTTTGAAGGGCCCCAGATTTAGGCTTGATCTCTGCTGCACCGGCTAATTGCCCAGGTTAATCTTATTAATGCTATTGTGCAGAAGTGGTTAGCAGCTCCTAGCCTTGTCTATTATGCACCTACTTTACTCGTGTTGGTTCACATTAGTGGGTGCGATTTCCTCTGTCTGAAGCTCAGATTCATTATTTATGCTTCGAATTGGCTAAGAAGCATTTAAAAAAAAAATAAATAAACTGCGATACAACCATGCAGC
>NW_008620206.1:0-1188 GCF_000691845.1 Merops nubicus | reverse complement strand
AAGTGTTTGTCTAGCAGGGTTTGAATCTTGCGTCCCCGGGCTCGGAGAACTGAAAGGGCATTGAGGAGTATGCATTCCTCTGATTTAAGCTTTATGCAGTGAAGCAACAGCGTCTTCACTGACTAAACGAACTAATTTTTTTTTTTCTTTTCCTACATCACCTGGCAGAACTAGGGCGCGTGAATGTTGTAAACTTTTTTTCCTCCTCTTTTTCTTTTTTTTTTAATAACAGATTCAGATCCAGACAGGTGTCACTTTTTATTTTTAAACCAGCCAGGAAGTGGAAATGTTAAAGACCAGTGCCATCTCAAATCCCCGGGTCTAGTAGGTGTTCCGATTTGCTTCTAATCCATCCTCGTGCCTTTTTCTTCTTAAGGATTTTTTTTTTTTTTTAAAAGTCTGTAGAGTTGCAACGATATGGAGAACTTTATATTTTGTATGTTCCGTTAATTTAAAATGCAGCAGTTTTAAGTCTCTAAAACGCTTCCTGTTAAGACGTTTGTCTCTCTTGGTAGCTGGCTCTTGTTATTTGCAGAATACTTCGTCTGTCACGACTGTCACTGGGAATCCACAGGAGGTGAACTGAATAAGATTAGACTATTTACCCCATCAACCCTCCATCAAAGAAGGTAGGAAATTGTACGCATGAAATGAAAACAAGCCATGAGGGTTCGTTTACGAGGAACACATTATTTTTCCTCAACAAATATTATCCTCGTTAGCGCTTACTCGCACTTTATCCTTCCTTTCGTCGATATTCCGGGATTTAAAACCGCATCTGAGAATGATCTAAACCAAAGCCCTATTTCTAGCAAAAGACTCGTATAAATGTTAAAGAAAAAGAACACCAGGACTTAATTCTCACTTTACTGGTACATCGCGATGTAACTAATTCCTTTGCCGATCAATTTCTTTCCGCCTTTAACGTTCAGCCCTGAGCTTCGTCCAAATTTTACAAATTTCATGCAAAGTGAAAGTATTTGACAGAGTTTGGGTTGTGGGGTGGTTTTTTGGTTTGGGTTGGTTGGGTTTTTTTTGGGGTTTTTTTTGGGTTTTTTTGGTTTGGTTTATTTTGCTACTTTTGGGATTTTTCTGTTGTTGTGAGCGTTTTCTTTATATTTTTGATTATTTGTTTGTTTGACTTCGGGTTTTTGGGGGGATTTTTGGTTTGGTTTGTTGGGGTTTTTT
>NW_008620205.1:339-598 GCF_000691845.1 Merops nubicus | reverse complement strand
CTTTTTACACGGAACCAGGACAAGGATATAGGAAGGATATGAAGTGGCTAGCCACCAAAGGAATAAATAGATAAATGCATTCACTCATAGCATATAACAAAGGAAAAAAACAGGAATGAGCCAAGTCAGAAGTCAGGTCATGGGAGAAAAAATATGCCAAACCATTAGTCCAACTGCAAGCATAGAGTAATTGCCAAAAAGCAACATCATTACATACATAATCATCTGTCTGTCCCAGTTGTGATGCTGTCTCTCCCTC
>NW_008620205.1:0-253 GCF_000691845.1 Merops nubicus | reverse complement strand
TCTGGACGCTCTACTGGTAGTAGACAGCCAGAGAACCCTCCTAATCACAGAAAGAAAAACACTCAGCCCCCCCATAAGCAGAGCCAGCCTTTGTACTGTTAACTCCAGAGGCAGGACACCTGATGTTAATTCTATAGGCAGGGCACCTGAGGGTGATTTCCTAACTGGTTTTCATCCAAGGCTGGCCAGGTCTTACAAGAAAATCAATCAAGAGGGTCTTTCCTGCCCTTGATTCAGGGCTTGGGGTTTAGAC
>NW_008620204.1:11348-12913 GCF_000691845.1 Merops nubicus | reverse complement strand
GACTTCCCGAGGGCGAGGAAGAGGTTGGAGCAGAAGCTTGTGTCCATCGAAAGGACTAAGGGCTCAGAGATCTTGTTTGGAGTCGCGCCGTGTTCCCTGGCCCTCTCTCAGTCGCGGAGGGACCTGTTCAGGCTGTTCCTCAAGCAGGGCGGCGGCTCCCGGCAGCTTCTCATGAGTGAGTTCGTCCTTCAGGCCATGGCCCGGGGAGTCCCTGTGCACCACGTCCACAAGAGAGAGCTGGACGCTCTTTGCAGAGGTCGGGTCCACCAGGGAGTTTGTTTGGAGGCCACTCCGCTCCGTTTCAAGAGTTTGGAGGAAGATGCAAAGCCCGATTCGGGGGATGAAGAGAGTCCAAACCAGCAGCTGATTTGGCTGGCGCTGGAGCACATCCAGGACCCCATGAACCTGGGGGCAGTGCTGCGCTCTGCGTACTTCCTGGGGGTGGACAGAGTGGTGACAAGCCAGAGGGACAGGTATGGAGCCAGTTATCTCATCCTTCAGCTTCTCTCTTTTCCTGATGCCTCCCAAAGAGGTTTCTAGCCTGCACTGCTCAACAGCTCCTTCAGAGGGGTTTCCGGGGCTGAGCCTGGGAGTTGGATTTGGGTGGGTGCTGCCTTGTGGTCGCTTGGCAGGGAGCCTGTGGGGCCTCGTGTCCCAAGCTGGCAAGAACCTCCCCTTTTTGGCTTGACCTCTTGTGTTGCAGCTGTCTAGGTGTGCACAAAACTGCTGCAACTCATTGCCTGGGTTAATTCTTGAGCCCCCCTGTTCTCTGTAGGAAAATATATCCGTGTAGCAAGTGAGTCCTTTAGTGGATGGGTCAGAATTGGGTTGCAGAGGCAAGAGAAGGAAATAGAGAAGCAAAAAATTCTGGATTTCAATTTTTGTTTTCATATGACACTATTCCTTTCCTTTTTCCTTTCCTTTTTCCTTTCCTTTTTCCTTTCCTTTTTCCTTTCCTTTTTCCTTTCCTTTTTCCTTTCCTTTTTCCTTTCCTTTTCTTCCTTTCTTTTTTTCCTTCCTTTCTTTTTTTCCTTCCTTTCTTTTTTTCCTTCCTTTCTTTTTTTCCTTCCTTTCTTTTTTTCCTTCCTTTCTTTTTTTCCTTCCTTTCTTTTTTTCCTTCCTTTCTTTTTTTCCTTCCTTTCTTTTTTTCCTTCCTTTCTTTTTTTCCTTCCTTTCTTTTCTTTTTTCCCTTGCAGCTGCCCCTTGACTCCAATAGTGAGCAAAGCCAGCTCTGGGGCTGTGGAACTCTTTGATGTCTACAGCACAGATGATCTCCAGAGTCTTTTAAAGGTAGGACGATCTGCTTTTTCCTGTCCCCTTTCCTTCCAGGAGACCTCTGTGGGACAGAGGGGAGGTGCAGGACACCTCTGATGGTGCCCTGCGCTGCTGCTCGCTCGCTCCGCCTCTGCCGGGGGCACCCCGAGCCCCATGGGCGCGGGGGGACGGGGCTGAGCGTTGGGGGTTTTTCGGGAAGGTGGCGGCCGTGGGGTGAGTGCCGAGCTGCGCCCCCCGCCCTGTCCGGGCTGTCCCGGGGCGCGGGCACACGATGGCAGCATTGGGCAGCC
>NW_008620204.1:266-11240 GCF_000691845.1 Merops nubicus | reverse complement strand
CCTCCGCAGCACCGGCTGCAAGAGGAGAGGGAATGCAGGGGAAAAAACGGGATTGCACCCGAAACAGACACCGGGAGGTGTCCAGCTCTGCAGTGGGGCTGGGGCAGCTGGAGCTGGGCATGGCACTGAAACAAAAGATAGGTAAAAGACATTGGTATTGGATTGAAGCAGCTGGAAGGATCACTTTGTTACTGTAAAACTCGAATTATTAACGTTTTGAGCCGTTTCAGCAGTTCATTGAATGGGACCCAGGTTCCCTGGGCTGCCCCTCTGCAGTGCCTGGCTGCTGGCAACCTGATAGAGTGCAGAGAGTGCCAGTTCCACAGGAGGTGAAGCTGGCAAGAAGCAGCAGCTCTTTCATTGTTCAAGTGCATTTCCAAGCCAGATAATTCAGGCTCTTTTCAATGCAGGAGGGAAGGCTGGTTCCCTGGCTGTGTGAGGCACTGAGTGTCGAGTGCCCTGCCTTCTATAGGAGCTCATTTTTGGCATCCGGGTTTGGAAACGTGGGCTTGTGTCTGGAACCTTGCTGTGGGCTGGTGGTGCCTGAGCCTGCACTGGAGAACTCACCCTGCATTGCTCTGTGGGTCAGCCTGATGCTGATTTCTTTAACACTGCTCTCCTTGGATGCTTTTCTGGCAAAAGCCTCCCTAGAACTGTTGTTTGGGGGAAAAAAAGTGTGTTTTAGTTGCTGATTGCTTGCTTGCTGAACTGGAATAAACACCAGAAGGAAAATGACTTCTTTTTTCTTTCTTTTTTCTTTCTTTTCTCTTTCTTTTCTCTTTCTTTTCTCTTTCTTTTCTCTTTCTTTTCTCTTTCTTTTCTCTTTCTTTTCTCTTTCTTTTCTCTTTCTTTTCTCTTTCTTTTCTCTTTCTTTTCTCTTTCTTTTCTCTTTCTTTTCTCTTTCTTTTCTCTTTCTTTTCTCTTTCTTTTCTCTTTCTTTTCTCTTTCTTTTCTCTTTCTTTTCTCTTTCTTTTCTCTTTCTTTTCTCTTTCTTTTCTCTTTCTTTTCTCTTTCTTTTCTCTTTCTTTTCTCTTTCTTTTCTCTTTCTTTTCTCTTTCTTTTCTCTTTCTTTTCTCTTTCTTTTCTCTTTCTTTTCTCTTTCTTTTCTCTTTCTTTTCTCTTTCTTTTCTCTTTCTTTTCTCTTTCTTTTCTCTTTCGGTTTGTGTACTAGTTGTAAAAATTCAAGGGATGCCAAAAAGCTAGAAAACCCAGAAAACTTTAAAGAATCCCCCAACAGTGTCTTTGGTTGCATATTTTCATTTTAATCTTGAAAAGCAGGTGATTTTTTAACTTTTATTTCCCTTTCTAGGCTAAAGCTGCAGAAGGCTGGGAAGTTTTGGGCACGGTCAGCAAGCATGAGGACGTGGAGAACGTTCCTGTCATCAGCTGCTCAGAGTTTCAGTGGAACAAACCCGTGGTTATAGTAATAGGTATTTCAGTTTGCAGAGCTGGGGGTGTGGTGGAAGAGCTTGTGTGAGGGAATGGTCAGGGTGGAGATCTGGAGGTCTGCTGTGTTACATCACTCGTTGGGCTGGGAAAGAAAAGTTGAGCTACAAGTACTAGAATCATAGAATCATGGGATGTTTTGGGTTGGAAGGGACCTTTAAAGGTCACCTAGTCCAGCCCTCCTGCACTGAGCAGGGACATCCCCAGCTAGAGCAGGTTGCTCAGAGCTCCATCCAGCCTCACCTGGAATGGTTCCAGGGATGGGGCAGCGACCACCTCTCTGGGCAGCCTGGGCCAGGGGCTCCCCACCCTCTGTAAAGAATTTCTTCCTTCTATCTAGTCTAATTCTTCCTCTTTTAGTTTAAAACCATCATTCCTCGTTTGGCCAGAACAGGCCCTGCTCAAAAGGTTGTCCCCAGCTTTCTTGTAGGACCTGGCTGTGAATGAAATGGGGACCCAGAGGAAGAGGGGGAGCCAAGAAGTCCCTGGTAGGGGGTGGGAGAAGAAACCCGTTTGTGCTGATGCCTGGGTGGCAGGTGTCAGTGCCAGGGCAGCCCTGGGTGGTCTGTGTTGTGTCCTGGAGCCCTGCCCCTGGGCTGTCCCTGCTGGGCACCCACAGCCCAAGCAGGAGCCCAGGAGGTGGGTGCTGGCTCGTGCTGTGCCTGGGCTGTGGTGAGCTGGGCCCTGGCTGTGCTGTGTCACTTCTCCTCTTGGAAAACCAGGAGTACATATTGCCTCTGTGGCCAGGCCTGGGGAGAAGCATGAGGAGCTGTGTTTGGGATGGTCTGGAAACAAAGCTGGGCTTTGTGGCAGGGAGAGCACCACAGAGAGCAGGCAGTGGCTGCTTCTGTAGGCCTAGGAGAAGGCAGGAGCTGGTGGGTGCTGCGGTGCCAGGCAGAGGCTCAGGGGTGCCCTGCTCCCAGCCAGAGCTGTGTGAGCTCTGGGTGCTGCTTTCCTGAGCACCCAGCCCAGGTGACTCCTGCAGAGCCCTCTCTTTCTGCCCCTCTTGGTGCAGAGGCTGCTGGCAAAGGATGTCTCCTGGTGGCAGCCTCTGGGCTCGTGCAGCCCCCCAGAAGGTGAAGAGAAGGAGAGTGGTGGCCTGGTGGCAGCTGGAGAGAGGGACTGCCCAGGAGAGCTGCTGCAGGCAGGCTGGTGTGGCTGTGCTGCAGCCCCCACTGCACGGGGGCACCTGGCACAGGAGCTGCCTGGAGCTGTTGCACTTGGCAGCAGTGTCACACTGGCAGTGAGCTGCCCAGGGGCTGCAGTCCTGCCCCTGCTCTGCTTCTCCTGGCACAGAAGACATTCCTTTAATTAAAACGTTTATTGAACTTGAGAAATCCTGACAAGACAACACCACAAATCTGGCACCTCTACAGGCTGTGAGGAGCTGTGTCACAAAGGGGGTGGGGAGGCTGGCAGCACTGCTGGTGGAGCACAGAGGAGTGCATCCCAGAAACAACAGCAGCACCAGGAGAAGGGGAGGGCTGAGAGTGGCAGTGCTGCTGTTACCTTGAGTTATGAGAGGTTTCTCCAGGAAAAAGTCCAAGTATCCTTTTGCCAAGGGAGACTGGAGGCTGATTGGTAGATGCATGAGGAGAGCTCCTGGACCTTGCAGCAGTAATGATTCAACTCTCTGCTGAGCACTAACTCTTGGCTGAAAAGAAAATTGAACATTACACTTGTCTGGTGCTGAGGTGGTTTGAAGAAACATCCTCAGTCTGAATATGCAGCTGCAGCAGGGACCATCTGCAGGGGAGGGAGGTTCCTGGTGTCACCAGAATTGTCTTTAAGGTAAATGTTTGCAGACTTGAATTCACCCTCCTGGCACCTTGGCTGGGAGTGGTTTGGGCAGCCCAGTTTAAGGTGTGCACTGGAGTTGCTGCTGAAGGTGACAGGCAGGCTGCTGCCCTGTGGACACAGGGCCTGGTGTGAGCAGGAGCAGATGGGCAGCAGTTGAGCCACAGGAGCTTCTGGGTAATTTGTTCTTTCATGCTCAGTCTTTAGGTTGGGGTTTGAGGCTCTTCTTGGAGTCTGTGCTTTTCCTGAGTTGCTCATTTTGCTGATTTCTCTGAACTGCCAGCCTGGCTGCTTCTGCCTGGATTTCAACTTAGAATCAAGAGGCTGGAGAAGACCTCTAAGAGCATCACATCCAGCCATCAGCCCAACACCAGCATGACCACTAAACCATGTTCTTTGAACCCCTCCAGGGCTGGGGACTCCAGCACCTCCCTGGGCAGCCTGGGCCAAGGCCTCACCACTCTGCCAGGAGAGAAATTCTCCCTAATATCCAACGGAAACCTCCCCTGGGGCAACTTCAGCCCATTGCCTCTCATCCTACTGCTGGTTCCTTGGGAGAAGAGACCAACCCCAGCTCACTCCAGCCTCCTTTCAGGGAGTTGTAGAGGTCTCCCCTGAGCCTCCTTCTCCAGACTAAATAAACCCAGGTCCCTCAGCTGCTCCTCACAAAGCCATGCTCCTCAGGCCCCTCACCAGCTTCCTTGTCCTTCTCTGGACCTGCTGCAGCACCTCAGTGTCTTTCTTGTCCCATGCACCCAAACCTGAGCCCAGCTCCAGCTCCTCCTGTCTTTGGGGCCCGTCAGCGAGGGCCAGAGTTGAGGGATGGAAGTTGGAGATCTGCAGTGGTGTTATGTTCACCCATGTAAACTAGGATTTAATGTGATTCAGTCAATACTCCCTCGTGTCACACTCTGTGCAAGTCTTTTTGCCCTGAATTTATGATTCCTAATTATTTTAAGGAGCCAGAGCCATAAAAAGCTTTGTAAAAGCTGGAAGCACAGTCGCTGCCTTTATGAGGAATCGTGAGACCCTTCTCAGAGAGGAGGGGATTGCTCCAGGAGCTGGCCTGCCTCTGGCAATAGCAGCTGTCCCAGCTGGAGAGTCCCACAAGAGTGTGCTTTGAGATTCTCAGGAGTAAAACTGTTCTGTGAAAAATAGGATAATTTTTTAAACTCTTTTTTTTCTCAGAGCATCCCCACAGAGCTGCAGTGTGGTGATGAAGAGGCTGGGCCCTGGGAGGCCTGGCTTCCATTCCTCCTGCCACCCAGGCTGCCCCTGTCACCTTGGGTAACTCACCCAGGCCTTGCACTTCCAGCTGAAAAAAAAAGAAGGAAGAAAATAACAGTTAGGGTGGGATTTGAGTGTTCTGAAGGCTCACTTACCCCAGCCAAAGGAGGCTTTTGCCAGCGTGGCTTACGTCACGGGGGAAGGGGATGCAGGATTGCAGAGCATTCTTCTGCTTGCACTGAACACATCTTGCCAGTTAGCTCAGCCCAGCAAACATGAGACTGGGCTTCAGCCTCCAGGCAGTGAGGTGGGAGCAGTGGCACCTTCCAAGCCTGTGTGAGCAGGGGGTGGAGTGCAGCTGGGAGCTGGAGCAGGCCCCAGGGGAGGAGTTGTGTGGCAGTGCAGCCCGGCAGGGAGCTCGTTTGCCTTAGTGAGTCTCCTGTGGCACAGAAAGTCCCTGGAGCACCTGTGTGGGCTGGTCAAGCTGCAGGTGAGCATGTTCCCTCGAGGTGAGCTGAGTGTGGGCCTCAGCCATGCTTGGCACACAGCTGCTGAAGGGGAGCATTGGGCTGTGGGTGTGCTCTGCCTCTGCCAGAGGGTGAGGTCTCTGAGATGAGCTGGCTGCTCTGGCAGCCCTGTAGCTGTCTGTAGCTAAATAATCAATGTGGAGGAATTCTCTGGGGAGCTGAGCAGACTGGGAGGTCTGTGGTCTTCTGCATTTTCCCCTGTCTGCGTGCTGGATTGTTTAAAGCCTCTCCCTTTCCATTTCCCTTTGTGACAGTGTGAGTCAAACAACTCCTAATGACCTGGGATAGATTTCAACTCTGTTTCACCAGTGTATCAGCCCAAACGTATCAGGGCTGTTGGATGGTTTAACAACTAATCAATTGAAGCCTCTGGTTAAACTGTCTGCATTCCTGAGTTGCACCCAGCTGGTGGTGCCGTGGGCTGGGAAGGCTGAACCAGCCCCTGTCAGCAGGGAGGGGGATTTGCTGGAGCACGTTGGGGGCCCTGGGCCCCCCTGCCTGCCCTGTGGCTCTGCCAGCAGCCCGTGGCCACTTGCCCAGGGGCTCTTCACACACAGACTGCAAGGCTCTGTGCCTCAGTGTGCACACAGGTGTGCTGCACAGACACTCCTCAAAACCACGCCAGGGGCTGGGGGGCAGATCTGGGGAGGGAGGGTGGGTGAGGTGCCCGTCTTGCCTCCCGTAGTTCTTGGCTGTTGCTGGGAGCTGCTGCGAGCTCAGAGGTGACGGTGTAGCTGTGACAGAGCATGAGCAAGAACTCTGCCTGGGGCAGGGGAGAAGGGACGTGGCAGCAGCTGGGAGCTGAGCTGAGCAGTGTCCTTTTTCTGCAGGTAGTGAGGGTGATGGGCTTTCCCTGGAGACACAGCTCCTGTGCCACCGGCTGCTGACCATAGCCCCGGGCAGGGCGCTTCACCCCGGCATGGAGTCGCTCAACGTCTCTGTTGCTACAGGTGAGAACAGTTCTGAGCTCAGAGGCATCCTAGTCTGAATTTCTGTAGTTAAAAATCAAACAGCCAAGCCTGTAGAGCAGTTTTCTTGTGGTTTAAAAAAAAAAGTCATTTTTTTTTCTTCTTCTGTCCTGCAGGTATTCTCCTGCACTCCATCTGCAGCCAGAGGCTGAGGCACGGTGGTTGAACCAGTATTTAAGCTGCACGGTGGTCTGTGGCAGGGCTCTGGAGGTGTGGGTATGGAAGTGCTCTCCCCAGGGTCTCCACCATCACCACGGGTTCCAGGGAGAGCCCCAGTGCCCCGTGGTGCCACCAGCACTGAGCTCACACCGGCACGGCCCAGGAGCTGCCGTCAGCAGGGCAGGAAAAACAAGTTCAGAGAGCAGGCAGCCAAACCCTTCTGTGCTGCAGTGACGTGCCCCGTGGTGGCTGGCACTGCTGAGTGTTCTGCACAGGGCACCTTGCCCGTGGCTCCTGCTGGGGACACAGTTTGGGCTGTGGGCGAGAGGCCGCGCAGTGAAATAAAGCCGCTGTACAGGTGGGGTGTGGACTGGAGTCTCCTTTCTGTGTGGCACATCAGTCCAGTGTGGGCAGTGGGACACAACACCTCTCCAGGTGGGGAGGGGAGTCAGGAGCTTGGTTTCTTCTGGGGAAGTTTCCTTTCTGTGATGGGCCTGACCCTACAGGATGCTGAGCTGCCTCAGCACCACCATCCCTACTGATGGCATGGAGGATGGGGTGAGGGTGGCCTCATGTGCAGATATCCCGGTTGAAAACCAGGCTGGCTGAATTATTGAGAACCAAATGAATGTTATCACTTAGCACCTTAATTATTTTATTTAGCTACTGTGGCCCTTTGCATAGGATTCCTCATTAACACTTAATTTACAGTGCCCTTTAGGGATAATTTCAAACAATTCAGCTTAGTCTCCCCCCTCCCCCCTTCCAAATGAACAAGTAAATCACTCAGAGTGACTAATTAGGACTTTTCCTTTGAGCTAAATGAAGTCTGTAAGCCGGTGTGTGGATGTGGAGGTTTTCCAGAGGTGTCCCTGGGAGGGCCTGGCCAGTGCGTGGCTGCAGGGCTGGGGACACCCCAGGAGCCCGGGATGGGGGGACAGGGACAGGCCACGGAGCTCTGGAGGGGTGTGGAGCACTCACTGTGGCTGTGATGGAGAGTCTGGGCCGTGTCTGCCCCTTGGGCATCCCCAGGGGAGAGGACAGACCCCAGGTCCCTCGGGAGGGGTGGCTGTGGTGGCAGCAGGACTGTGCTGCCCGAGTCTGGAGGTGAGCTGGTCACCCAGTGACAGTGCACTGGTGCGTTGCTGGGCCGTTCTGTAGCTCTTGTGTTTTGTGGGGCGAATGTGCCTTTTTTTGGTTGTTTTTTTTTCTTTTTTTGTGGTGCTGAGATAAGGCTGCATGGCAGGGAGGCTGCAGCCCAGCCAGGCTGCTCCCGCAGCAGAGGGGACCCCAGCAGAGGGGGCCCGTGGCTCAGGTTTGCTCGTTTTCCAGAGGGAGGATTCAGCGCTGGGGCAAACGGAGCCCTCCCTTCTGAGCGGCAGGGGTGGGGATAGGGCTGTGCCTTTCTTCCTGACCGGTGGGTAAGTGTACTTATTTCTGCTTCCACAGGAGCTGCAGTTTCTCCTTTTTTCTTAATTTTTTTTTCATTTACCTGAGCAGCACTTTCACAGTGGAGGCACTTCACCAGGAAAGCCAGGCACTGCCAGGCTGTGCTCAGCCCCTCCAGTGAGGAGGCAGGTGAGTGACTATGGAGTAGCTGCTTTACCTCCAGAAGGCTCCCAAAAAGCCTTGAAAGCTCAGTGCCCCAGTGGGGTGGGGCAGATGGAAGCTCCTGGGGAACTTCCCAGTGCAGCTGCTGTGTCCCCAGAGCCCCTTCCTCTGGCACTGGGGTGCAGCCAAGGCTCACCAGGAGCTGCGTGAGGGCTGAGTGTTCAGAGGCAGGAATCTGAGCGTGTAACTAGGGCTGCAGCTCAGTTTTTTTGCTTGAGAGCTGCAATACAGACTTTTGTGAGTGCAGTGAATGCCCCTCAGAGGGCTCTGCCCTTTGCATCCAGCCCCTTTCCTGTGGTGGTCACTTCTGGCCCTGGCTTGTTTCACTCGGGTGCCCCTCTGCTGTCACCCAGCTGCCTTTTGGAGGCATCTACCACAGCCAACGCCTTGTCCTTCAGCCCCAGCTCCATCCTGCTCTGGGCTGAGACCTGTGAGGGGCACAAGGGCCTCTCACACCTTTTGAGATGGAGCTTTGTGCTGCGTGATTTGCCCCTGATCTAATAAATGTGATCCATTAATTGCATCATTGCCTGCTTCTCCAGTTAATTTCCTGGATATTTTTAAATGTTAAAAATGTAGATTTTATAGTGTTTCATTATTTTTAGCCTTAAGCTTGACTGTAATCATCCCTGTAATGTAACTGTAAAAAAAAAATCCCAGCTTTATATCATAAAGGAGGACATTAATTGTCATTTCTTGTGTACATCACCAAGATCAAAACTTGCTTCCTGATTGCTTCTGTTTGTACATACAGTCTCTTTGATATTTAGATATGAATAAAGTGGGTGTGCGTAATTTGAAAGTCAATTCTTCCCTCCCTGCTGCTTGTCGTGGATTACTTTCAGAGGCTTATTTACCAAATTGATTTTAAAATTTAGTAATTGTGCTTCACAAAATGATTTCTCAATAATCAAAAGTATCTCTGAGCGCAGCAGCAAAATATTTGTCTTCCTTCGTTCAGCAGACACTCCACGCCCTGGCCTCTTTACCCTTGGATTTGCCAACAGAAATCTTTCTGTCCCACAGCCCCAGCCCCAGGGAGAGCTGGCTGGGAGAGGAGCTCAGCTCACACCCCAGCCTGCAGTTTCGGGCACAGATTATCAACAGGGCCAAAAAAATCCCGCTCCATCCAACCCATCCCTGGGTCCTGGTGAGGATTCCCGAGGCTGGAAGGGCTTTGGGACAGAGAGCCCCTCCTGTGTCCCTGCAGAGCTCGTGGGGTGAAGGGCAGCGGGTGGGTGCTGCGGGGCCGGGGGGGGAGCAGCGGGTGCCGGAGACGCGGCGCTGGGGGAACCCGCAGCCCCCGTCCCGCTTTGTCAATGTAATCAACCTTGAGGTCTCGTTACTTCCACAGGTGCAATTAACATCACCATCTGCTAATCCGTGATTAACGATGTTTATAAATATGCTACAACACGTTAAAATTCGCCGGCACTCTGGTTTTTGCCCGTTCCCCCTCTCCCCGGCAGGGCTGCGTTGCGGGAGGGCTCTCCCGGCGGAGGGCTCCCCGCTAACCACAGCCAGTTTGTTTTCATTATTTAAAAGTGCTGTTAAACTCCAAAGCAGCTGTAGGAATGACAAGTTCAAATCAGAAGGTCAGTGCCGCTAAATGGGATTTAATTGCACGAGGGCTGAGGTACAAACTGATGAATCTGAATAATAAAACTTTGTGGGGAGCGACATATGGCGCGGTTTAAAGTAAATTTTTATTGATCGTCCCGCAACTGACGTGTTAATGGGATGGCAGCTTTTGCTTTGGGTTTGATATTGATGTGGAGCTTTAATGATGTCACATAGGAATATTGTGGAGGGGTTTATAATTTAAAATTTAAAAAAAGAGTGTTTTCTATTAACTGCCTTTTTTTCCTTAAAGCAGGGAGGAATACTTTGTGTTGCTACTGTATGTCCTCCAGATCTAGGTGACGTGTAATTGCTCAGTAATTGGTAGAACCATGTAAGAGCCATGGTATTTGCCAGCAAACCCTCCTAAGTTACCATGAAATTGAAGTGTGATATTTATTCTCTACAAAACTTGCTATGCAAATATCCCATCTGATCAGGTCTGGCCACCACGGGGGTGTCACCAACGTGGGACACCTGCCTGGCTCAGTACCATCCTAAGGAGCAGAGAGGGGCTCTGACTGGGAGGTCAAGGGGGTGTTTTGCTTCAAGGGAAGATGCTTCAACCTCCCTTGGGTTATTGAAGGTATTTCAAAGCCCAACTCAAAATGGTTTGAAGGTAGCTGAAGAAGTTCTCCTGTTTTTGATAGGTCTGAGAATAGTGATTGCATTTAATGCTGGGTTTTGAAGCCCCTGGAGGCAAAGCATTTGTGGGTACTCTGGGGTCACATCCTGGGGTCCCCTATTTTAGCCTCTTGTTAAGCAGCATGTCCAAAACTGTGCCCATCTTGGGGTTTTTCATGATTGACCCATGACTCTGGTTCCGAGACCTCCATCCCCGTGGGCGGGCGTGGAGGAGCCTCGGCTTTGGGCTTTCCCTCTGAGGGAAGTTTTCTGCCTCCCCCGTGTGACCCAGGGGGTGTGTTCAGCCAGGGCTCCTCATCGCCTGCTGCACAGCTTTAACCACCAGCAGCAGTAATTGCCTCGCTTCTGATCAATAGTTTTATAAGCTTAAAAAATGTAACAATACGCTGTGAACTGATGCAAAATTAAACCTGCCAATTTATGGTGTTTTGTTTTCCTCTGGCCTGTTTTAGAAGCTGCAGAGTCAGCAGCGTTGCCCCTGCGCTTGGGAAGCATCCAAGCATCACATCCTGCACATCCCACGGGTCCGGCCCCGGCTCTGCTGGGTCCCTGTCACAGCCACTGCCCCGGGACAGGAGCTGCGGTGCCTGCAGCTGCCTCTGAACAGCCTTTCCTAGCGCCTTCTGAAGCTGCTTTTGACAGGTTTGTACAGCAGAGGGTGAGGCCGCCCAACCCTGGGGGCCCGGGCTCCTGGCAGGGTGTTACCGAAGTGTCTGAGCACCCAGCTGCCCCCCGGGCAGTGGGCAGAGGGGACACGGCCCCGGGCAGCAGCTCGGGGTGCCCAGCGCTGCCATGGGCTCGGGGGGCCTCGGGCCAAAGCCTCCACGCCTACAGAAATCGTTAGTGCTACTCTGATGTTTAATTAATTCCGGGAGCAACCGCTGCCTGCTTCTGCAGGAGGCAGTGAATAGTGAAATGATGCTTTCCCCCCTCTCTTTCCATCGCCCAAAGCCGCAGTTGCTTTTCCTGTTTTG
>NW_008620204.1:0-220 GCF_000691845.1 Merops nubicus | reverse complement strand
TCCGTGGCTGACCCCCCGTGTGCACACTCACCCGGGCACACGGGTGTGCCGTGGCTGACCCCCCGTGTGCACACTCACCCGGGCACACGGGTGCAGCTCTGACCCCCCAGCAAAGCAGCCCCTCGATGCCACCTTGGCCGTGGGTGCCAGTGACTGGGGAAACGTGGTGTCGGGCAGTCGGGTACCAGCGTGGCCGGGGTGGGGGCAGAGAGGAGGGGGG
>NW_008620203.1:60519-70614 GCF_000691845.1 Merops nubicus | reverse complement strand
GCCCACCGCGGGCCGCTCATCACACCTCGAGGAAGTCAACGCGCGGCACCTCCAGCAGGCAACACGATTTCCACCAGAAAAAGGTCACACAAACGTAGAACAGGCACAGGGATGAGCCATGAAAACCAATCAAGTGGTGAAAGCCAAGCAGCATCTCCAGGTTTCACAACTATGTATGTGTGTGTGTAAAAACATATATATATATATAAAAAAAAACATATACACGTCTATATAAAATCTTCCATTATCCCTTAAGGCATTTTATTGTTTTGTTAATTCCCAGGATGTAATCTGTTTTGCATTCAGTGGGATGTTAAGCATCTAATTGTCAAGTGCTGATAAGCCATGGGAAATTTTACTACAAGATAGGCATCAGCTGAATGGAGATAAAACACATCAGATGTTAAGGTGCGATTTCCAGGTGAGATCAGTGTATGTACTGGTGAATACCAGAACCTGGGGCACACCAGGGCTGAGCTGCAGAAGTGCTACAGGTGGAAATGGACAAACTGAGGAGTTACCAAAATCTGCCAAAATCAGATCAAAATCTGCCCATAGCTCCACACTCCCCGCTCTGCATGGCACTGACAGTTTGCACCTGGGCTGATGCTGTCATTTGGAAAAAGCCCCAGACTTCATGCATTTTCTATAAAGCCTGTCATTTACACCTACATGTACCACAATATCTAAAAATACTGTCAAGGGCCCATAAGTACCAGACAAGAGACTGTAAACATGTTTTTCTGCCCCCTTTTATCTCTTCAAATGAGACAGAATTTGGAGCTCAGCCCCAGCCTGCCGTCTGGGAGCCAGCCCCTTTTCGGCCAGCCCTGCCATGTGTAGCACATGCCCTTGGAAGAGAACATCAGACATATTTTTGCAGTTCAAGCTGAGCTTACTGTCAGCCCAAGTAATTGCTGGATCTTGCGACTGCCAGCGCTACCTCCCACTTCCTCCTGCCCGTGCGGTGGCACCGGCCCTGGGCGCAGGGGCTGCCAGGGGCCCCCGCGCTGCGCGACTCACGGCGTCTGCTGTCAACATCCAACGTTAGGGTGTCCCAGGCTACTCCGGGTCCCGGCCCATTGGTTTTACTATTACAATTCTTTAATCGTCAGTAGGCTGTTGAGCGACTGTCTCGAGCGAGGCAAGGGAAGGGGAAGGCAAGCGAGTCCCCTCGGCGCTCCGCCACCAGACGCCGCGCTGCGTCAGCTGGGTCCTGCTTATCTCCACCACCTCCTGAGACTGCTGCTCTCTGCCACGACTGGGGAACAGCAGACTCAGAGATTGGGTTTTGTGATACCAACACACTTGGAGCTTTTTAACCTCAAGTCCTATTTGTTTTGCTTGGCACTTCCTCTATGACTGGCCACGCAGAGGCTGGTCCCGCGGAGCAGCCCTGTGGTTAAGAGCTTCCGACCAGAGACTGGAAGTGACTGTGAGTTTGACCCCAACCCACCCCACTACGAGATCTCTGGCTCCTGTCTAGAGAAGCTCAACAGGTAAAGAAAAAGTCTGAGAAATTCTGTGAGGAGAAACAAGCTGTGCCTGCCCACAGCACCTGGCTGGGGCAGAGGCCACCCCAGCAACTGTTCTTGATCGACTCACAAACAGCCCTTCCAGGGCATGCAGCTACTCCAAAACAAGCACTGAGCACATTGCATCACTGTTCTGAACCCCGTCAGCACAGAGGAGAGAGCCACGTCCCAGTTCGGTGTGCTCCCATGCGGCTGGAACTGAGGTCTTCTCCTTCACCACCCCTGCCCTCTCCAGAAATTTCACACCAAATGAGTATCCATGTAGTGAACTAAAATCACCTTCTCCTCCTCTGTGGACTGCCCTGATGATTTTCTCATATTCTCTAGGGACTGGTCTGGTTAGGATAGCTTTCCTATGCCAAACCTTTTCCTATTTATTTTGTGTAAAAGATGGCCATTGTCAGGTTCCTGAAATTTCCTGATTATAGACTGTTAAAAAGCAAGTGGCAATAACTTCACTCTGGTTCTTAAGAAGCCATTTTTTTCCCTTTAAATTCTTCTCCCATTTTTGGCACAGAAGGTGGGCGAGGAATCCAAGGAGGAAACATTGTAAAATCCCTACATATTTTAGGGACAAAAAGCAGTTGTCATTTCAGAAGGTATTTTAAAGAAACATTTACTCCGTCAGTTGTCAGGCGACTCTGTTACGCACAGTGCTGCTGCAGGCAAAGTAACGACACAAACCAGGATTATATTGTACATAAAAATAAGCTTATATTCCCAGCTGAATCAGAGCTGCCTTCAAACTAGGGCTCTGACAGTCCTGCCTGGCACTCGGGGCTGGTGACTCAGCAGCCGCTGGTGACTCAGCACCCACAGAAACCGATGGAAGCGCCTCCAGCATTTTTTATAAAAGCTGAATCAGGCCCTAATTGCATTTGAGCCTGGAAAGTGAAACGTGCTTCTGACAACTTCGCTTTGTAGCTTCAAGTCATTTTTTGTATCTGCTCTAAACTAGCTTCGACCGTCTTCTGACAAAGACAGCATTTCCCCACTGGCTTCTTGACCCGAAACGGGTTGAATTTCAACACTTGGAGCTATTTGAGCTCAGATCTTCTATGTGTTGCTTGCAATTACTGTAGGGATCTGAGAGACTCTGACATTAAATTCTTTGGCTTCAAATCAGCGTTTACAAATACAAACCCTTTTTTCCCCTCTCTTCTTTTTTTTTTTTCTTTTTTTTTGCCTCAAGGTGGAATGTACATTCTTTGGGTCAGAAAAAGCCAGCTACTGCTATTAGGAGTTCTACTACATTGTTATTAACCCATTTAACATACGATCAGACACTGCCACAGCAAGTTTACCAGGGCATTTAGTAATTTAAAGCAGACTGCACAGGCTGATGGTCACTCTGTGGGCCGTTCCCTAGCCAATACCCCCACCCTCCCCCTTTACATATGATCCCTCTTCTATCTTAGGGTAAATTTTTTACAGACAAATAAAATATCTTAGAAATACCTAAATGCCTGCCAAGCTGTAGCTGTTGAAAAACACTATTGCTGCATTAACGAATAGGTTAGAAAGAATTAATAAATTCAGATGACAAGGCAATTTCTTGCTGGCCTTCCTTTCAGAGTAAGCCCTCTCCTAGCTCCTTCCACAGAGCTGTGGAGGTGCACGTCTGCCCCTCAGAAGTTTGTCAGTTTTCTCAAGAATGAAACTATTAGTGGTAGAAGAAGCTTGTTAAACATAGTGAGGGGGAGGGAGGAAAAACATTCATTTGCTTTGTAAATAATTTTGCTCCACTTTATAGCTCCTGATGTTTCTGGCTGCCTGACTGCAGCCCAGCTCAGTAATTCTTCCCCATGTAGCCCCCAGAGGAAACCCACGAGCAATGGCTCAATGCTGAGTTACCCCAACCCAGTTCTGGAGACCCCAAAGTTTGAGGGCAAAGGCCTACTACCTGAAGCCCTCCTGAAGAAACAACCTCCTGAGTTACTGACCACTGTAGGGTCTGAAGGAGATCACTGAGGATCTGGAATCAGTTTCTGTACTGCCAGGAGGTGGGGACACCACCTCTTCTGGCATTTAAATCAGCAAGACCCAGCCTGTATGGGCTGGGCAGCCCCTCGTGTGGATGCCATCCCTGCCACTCCATGCCAAGGCTAGCCACTCGGCATGCATGTGGGAAAAACACAGCACACCCACACGCAGAGTCACAGGCTCCAGTCCCACCTGAGTCAACTCAGCCCCGTCTTTTTGTGGAGAAGATATGCAGAACCTGATGAAGATATGCAGAACCTGATGGAGCTTATCACATTTGTATGGGGTAGGGAGTGTCTCCTTGACTTCAAAGAGCAGATAAGGCCATCAAAGTGATTGCCATCTCTAAACACTGCCTACTTACTCACTAGACCTGATCGCTGCGTGAACTGAGGCTCAGAGCCACTCGCTTCGGTGACCACGTGGATGTGGTCACTGCTCACCACTCCTGTGAGCTCGCAGAGTCAGCGCAGCCCTGGGGAGAAGAGTCATTCCTGCCTTCTGCTTATGCATCAGCAACACCTTATTGCCCTGGGATGCAACTGTAGTGCCTACACAATGTAGTACATGTATAGAGCCTGGGGAGCAGGAGCCTGGGAGGGCTGTGAGCTGGGATTGCCTCCTCGCTCTTCTGTTCCCAAAGTACATCACATGGATAGATTTGGGAAGTAAAGAAATTGTGTCAAGACACACTGTGGGTCTAGGCCGTGGAGATGGCCACCTGAGAAGGAGAAGAATCCTGTTTAATCCCAGGGGCTTCCAACAGCGCAAGTGGAAAGACAAAGCAGGCAGATGAGATGACAAGTTCCCATTCTCCTTGAGAAGAGGAGATGGAAGGCACCACCCTCAGAGGCAGATGGGATGATGGAATGGAGGCAGAAGTGGATGAAAACCTTCTCAGTTGACTCGGGGGCAGGAGTAGGGACAAGACAATCTTCTGCCAAGTGCGCAATTGCACCCAGCACCACCTCACAGGGACTCAGATGGAAAGAATTTCACTTGCGGGCAGGAGGGCAAGTCAGATACAGTATCTAAGCACCCCACCCCACCCTTCCCTTGGCTTGTCCTAGGTTTTGATATGCAGTGTGCAAATCTGGAATGCATTCATAAATAAATGTCAATTTGTCAGATGTATTGTCATCCTTAAAGAAAATGAGCAGACAATTAAAATTGCCACTGTTTCTTTTGACTCCTGAGCTAAGTCACCTCTCCAGCCTTGCTGCTTTTTATATATTTAACATGTGCACAGAAATACAATCAATACTTATCAGCCTCAAGAAGCCAGCAAGATGGTACTACAAGAAACTTGAGAAAGTAATCTGTAAGCTGTGGCAACAAGAGGCTCGAGATCACTGAGGAATCCCTGTGCAATACTCCCACGTGATAATGATACCACTGAAATCACAAGGTGCCATAAATCCGCTCCCATGTTTCCTATCCAATGATTATGTATTGTGCTGCATTTCAAAGATTTAGCTCCATCAGGTGACAGCACAGACCCATTGGGATCCAGATTCTATTACTAAAAATCTCCTTAGAGTGGGCTGACAGATCAACCCTGAAAAATACAGTCTGTTCCAGATTTGTCCCTGCATCTCCAACCTGCGGGAACCCGACGCTCCCGCCTGGCAGTCGGCGTGAGAGGGAAGCCCATCCTGACCACCCACACCACAAGCTGTTCCCGTGGTTGGCGATGTCCCATTTCTTTTTGGCTTTGAAGGAGGGGCTGAGGGCTGCAGGCCGGGCGCCGTTTGGCTGGGCAGGTTGGGCTGTGCCCACCGGCACTGCTGCCCGTCCCTCCTGCAGGGAGCCAGGCGGGCTCTGACGCCGCACGAGCCCCCGGCAAGCAGCTCCTCTGCCTCCCAGCAGCACCTGTGTTGTCATGGATAAAGTTCCAGTGGGGTTCCAGAATCCCACAACAGAGGTCAGACAGCAAAGCCTGCAGAAGGCACCCAGCCCTCCCATGTCGAGGACATACTTGCCAGCGTTACCTGGTGAGGAGGCTTCGTCCAAGCCACAGCAAAGTGCACTGCTGCCATGGGCTGTGGCTGAGGTCTGACCTAAAACCCTTCCTTTTCCAGGACAACCTCATCCTGCACCCATCTCGGCTTGTCACAGAGCCAGTGGCAAACATATGATGATTTCAGTAGGAGATGTGTTTTAGCAAAGCTTATCACAAAGAGGGTTAACTGGAAGACTACAGACATCACCTACCCTTCAAATACCAAAAACCAGCCTCTGGCTGGTGCATTCCGCTGCTGGGGGGCCAGCAGTGGCCCTTCCTGCCAGCCCTGTGCCCAGCACACTGGGTGAACACACAGACTAGAAGACCCGCCAGGATCTCTTCCAGCCATACTTGTGATTATTAGAGAGTTCCACCATTTTTCTGTACCTTATTTGCTACTAACAAGGTTTGTCACAGAGGTTGGCCACTGGGGAGCAGGCACCTGTGATGACAGCTGTACAGCAAAGGCAGGCCGCGGGCCCGCTGCTGCTGTGGCGGTACTCGCCATTTTTCAGCAGTGGCAGCAGACCTGTATGAGCGAGCAGAATACACCTCAGTCATCTTCCAAAGCAGGCTGTCGAGCTCCAGTGCCAGGAAATCTACCTGTTGAAAAATGCAACCTAAACACCACATGGCTGCGTTCAATAAAAACTTGCCATCTCCCTTCTCAGTAAAGCAAAGTGCTCTGTATTTCGGCCTGTGTGAGGAGTTTAGCACTTCACTCTTCCCAAGAGATTAGAACTTGGTCATAAAAATTTTACTCCAGGGTGGCACTGAGCAGAGACAGTACGTTGGCTCAAATGCAAACAGCTTTTGGTAGCAACCTGAAAAAGCTCCACCAAAGCAGCCTGACTGCAATACCAGTGAAACCATTTTCCCAGAGAGATTATTTACCTTCTCATCTTTCTACCAGACGCAGGTCCACACAGTAATGATAGCCTCACTTAAGGCTCACTGAAGGGCAGCAGGAATTTCTCCCATCACCTTCCTATCAAAACATAACTCACTGCCCAATTTTCATCTGTTTGCTTTTTTGCTGAGCATGATTTTACCTAAATCAAGCCTAAGCTGAGCAGGCCAGCGCTGCTCAGCACAACACATGGGCTTTAGTCCCAGGATTTAAGAACAGACTCAAAAGCTTGGCTGGTACCAGAACTGCACATCCATTTTGTTCATTATCCATGGCCCCAGCGGTGCTGGAGCTGCCTTCGGAGGTTGCCTGCTCTGCAATACTGCTTTTGACATGTGGAATTGCCAGCCCTTGTTGGCAACCACAGCAATCCCCTTCCACTCCAGGAATGCATCATTAATTGTGGAATTTGGATACTAGTGGATGTCCTTACAGTTTCCAGACTCTCACTGTTGAGAAAGCACAGTCCATAAAAGGACTCAGTGGGGCTATTTCCTACTTAGAAAATAAAGAAAACAAAAATTCAGCAATTTACTCCACTTTGGACCTATTGAAGACTGAAGGTCGGGCTCTAACCTCAGCTCTGCTCATCCGGAACATATGCTGAAAAGTCAATGGAATTACTTCAGACGTTCCCCAGCATGGCTGAGATCAGACACTGGCCCACACTGTCTGGGGCTGGAGATATTCTGAGCCAGACTCTTCACCCTCAGCCTTGGGAACGTTTTCATAATGGAACATGATGTTTGCAAAAACTAGTCCAAAGGTGGCTTCTCCGTCTGTAAATATGTCAAGAGCAAACTGGCAAGGCGACTTCTCCATCCCTGGAATGCGCAGGAAATAGCTGTGACTATACTTATCCATAAAACAAATAGCTTAATTCCCACCACCAAAACAGCCTCGGACACGCCGTGCTCGCAGTGGCACTGGTGAAAGCCCCAAACACCCCGTGTGCCCTGCAAACGGCTCTTAAATCTCAGCCCAAGAGGTTCATTACGAGCTCATTAAAGGATGACTGTTCCTTCAGACTGGCTGTGGTCACACAGCAGAACAGGAGGTAATTGGAACCACTTCCCTGGTCTTGTATAAATGTGTAATGTAGCAGTCAACGTAAACCTTCGCTTCGGTTGCCAATGTTGCCATACAAATCAGCACACTAGACTTGGCAGGAGTTCAGCCAAATTTGGCACAAGCTCTAAGCCAGTTCATTTCACAGTTGTTAAGAAAAACAAATCTGTATCAAGAACGTGCTTCAGAGCACTCACGTTTCTGGGTTTGGTTTTTTTTTTAAAAAAAAAAAATAGGAGGGGGGACCAGATTCTGCTCTGATTTACTTGGGTGCAAACCCCGAGCAGCTCCACTGGGTTTTATTCTCCCAGGTGTATGCCAGCCTGTACTCGAGCCCACCGTGGCTCTCAGCCTGACATAAGGGATGAGTCAATTAGGCAAGATAAGTTTTTTTTACCACCTCATTAGCATCAAAATCTTATTCACACAAATTAACAGCATTTTTTGCAGGGTTATTGATTTTGCTAAATTCTGTGTCAGAACTTTTATTTTAACAATCTTGTTTAAAAAGTTCATTAACTGCTGGCAGCACTCCACTCTGTGTTAAGACAAGCAAGAAAGAACATAATTTGGTTTTAACTTTGAAATAATTTTCTAGTTTACATCCACTGAGGACAAGTGTTATTTTTTGTCTTGTAGTTTGCTTGCTTGTTTAAAAAAATATTACTAACTATATGTGAAAAACTATCACTGTCTTAAATTTGGGTTGTTTTCTGTAAGGAAAGAAATACTGGAAATTCACTAGTTTAATCTGCAATGTCACATAAGAAAATGAGTTAGATATCTGACAGTACAAGGTAATTTTGTTTTGTAAGGGATTTTAAGAGAAATCAAAACTGGATCAAAGCTATGTTCAGTACTACAGCATGTTTACAGCGAGCAATTTATCACTCTTACATTAAAGTGGGCTAACTTCAATAGCCAATAAAGTAGTAGGCTTAATTTCATTTAGAGTCTGATTAATTTCAGCAGTGAGGACTGGATGCTACTTAAAGCACATATACTTTATTTAATATAATGTTGATTAAAGGCCTAATACTACACTCTGCAGACTAGCTAGGACAGAATAACACAGCAGCAGGGAACTCTCAGCAGACAACAGTTACAGCCTCACAACAACATCCAGCAACAGGCAACTCCTCAAAACATCTAATTATATGTTTCCTATTAACTGCACCGAGATTTAGGAAATGGATTTTCTAGATTTGGGATGGTTACAGATAATACACTGGCTGTAAACTGCACCCATGTCAGATGCCAGAACAGAACATCCTTCTTTGCAGGGATGGAGGCTGAGGGTTTGCCAGTCCAACGTGCTGTGGTGTTCTGCAGAACCCCCATCAAATCCTCCTCCAGCTTCATGCTAGTACATAGATATGTCCATACTCTAAAAAGCAAAGTAAAACACAGCAAAGAAGCAGAAACTTGAGGGAAGAAGGTGGGAGTCTGGGAAAGTGGTGAGGATGCTGGCCCAGCCACATCAAAGCCATTTACAAGGCAGTCACAAAATCTGAGGAACACCAAACATCAGAGTTCAACCATTAGAAATTCATGTCACTGTGGCTTTCAGAAACTTGTAAGAGCACATGTTGGGGAAGAATGAGAGCTCAGCTAAAACACAAGGGGTTTAAGAAAAAGATATTTTAAGCATGTGTTCTTTAAAAAAAAGAAAGTACCATGACTGGCAATCATATGTCATCAGTACGCTAACAAGAAGCCATACTAGCTGAAACCGCAGACAGCGTGGCATTTGTGTGAAACCTGTCAGGAGCATCTGTCACAAAATATCCCCCAATACTCAATAATTTGGACAAATAACATCTCCTTGAAACAAAGCTGTGCTGGAAGCATAAAATAGCAGTTGCCTAAAATAGGTTTTTCTGCCCAGCAGTTACAGAAAAAGAAGGAATGTGACAGGCCAGTGCCCCACTGCCCAGCTAGTGTGGGGTGGTGGGTGGGAAGGGACCAGGGAACTCTTCTCTGCTTTCACACACCCACCACATTATGTAGTCTCCTTTTTAGCTTAGTCAAGATCTATCTTAATAATTGTTAAGACATTTCTGCTACCTCCCCTTTTGCTGAAGGTGGCTCCAGAACCTTTCTGCTCTGTACTTGGAGACCATCCTCTAGTTTCCAGCTTAAATTCATCCACAGCCAGCTTATAAATACTTGTCCTCTGGCCAGAACTGGTGTTCAAACTGATTCAAACCCATTGAAATTAATGAGTTTTTTTTCCCCATTGACTTCAATGAGCCTTGAATTAAGGCCCTGTGTGTGGACAAAAAAGGTTTAGGGCAGTTTTTGTAAAGGGAGAGTTTTATCCTGTTGATCTTGGCCTCTCTCCGCAGCCTGCTGTGAACTGTCTGCCTTATTTTAATGCTGTATTCTCATCCTGCTCTAGTGCAAAACTCCCATTGAAATCCAGGACGGTCTTGCCAAGTTGTTATTAATTACTGTGGTTCTCGAGGCTCAGTCCTGCAAAACGATCTGCATGAGCTCAGAGGTCTCTCTTCAAGGATCTCCTTTCAGGACCTGGGCTCTGGGGCTACAAAACCAAGGCCCAGAGGGACCGACCCGATCTCGCTCGGCTCCGC
>NW_008620203.1:13109-60488 GCF_000691845.1 Merops nubicus | reverse complement strand
CGCCCCCTGCCCCCCCGGTGCCACGGCGGCCCGAGGCTCGCCTTGGGAGGCAGGAGGCCAGCAGGGACACGGTCCCGTCCAGGCAGCCCTGCCTTGGAACAGAGCTTTCCAGGCCAAAACAACCAGCCTTTTTGCTTGTCAGAGTTCAAGCACAACTGAGCCGTGCTGGAGGAGGGCAGAGCTGACTCCGCTTTTGAGGACGAAGGGAAGGGAGCCGTGTGTGACCGCGGGCGCTGCAGGCTGAGGAAGGCAGCAGCTGCTGCTCCAGCTGACTGCCGTGGCTGGAGCACAGAATATTTCTTACCCTCAGAAACGGCAAGATGTCGCAAAGGATGCATGTGGGAACAGAAGCACATTGATACGTGGGCAATGTATTGTATTTTCAGCACTGGGAAATCCTCCTTTGATTACAAAACGGGATGTGGATTGGTTTGCCCTGCCTTATTACTGAACTTAGTACCTGGTGGTGCCAGGACCACATTAAAAGCAAGTTTCGGATACACTTGTGTTGTTCATTTTAAATGAGTGGTGATAAAAGCTGGGGAAGGGTGCTTTACAGTGGAAGCAGAAAAATCTCAGCTAGTTATTGAAAAAAGTTATGAGCTTTTCAATTAGACCACAGGCATTTTATAAGGCAGGCAGGTCAGGATGTACTTTACTCCCTGAACCTGAAATGTTAAAGTAGTTGTGTTAGGTACTTGCATAGAGTTATGTAGGATGAGTTTAGATCTCACTGATCTAGCCAGTCAGATGCCTGTAAAAATAAATAAGAACCTAAAAAAGAATGACATCAGCCACAACTGCTTATTCTGCTCCAGATTTGGCAGGTAAAAATCAGCAAGAAACCAACTGCATTATGCTGCCTGGGCTCCGCGCCTATTTCCCATCACGTAGGGAGCCAGGCCAAATCCTTGACACAATAGCAATTTTTGCCCAATGCCAAGTATTCCCAGCCTGGCAGTGTGAATGCAGAGCCATCTCCTGAGGTCATGGAACTGTAATGGCATCCAAACTGCAGCAAACATCCCTGCTTTAGGAGGTGAAATGGCTGTTGCATGCGGGACCACTTCCACCAAGCCACTGGATTCGAACAGAAGCTGTCAGAAGACAAGTTACAGTGACAACAGACCAGGGCACCCTTAACGGAGACACGGCTCATGCCAAGCAGTGTGAACCACTTGGACCAGTGGCCTCCAGAGAGCCTGGAAAACAACTGGGTCAGGAGAATTGCTGAGCACCCCAATATCAAGTATTGGTGCGAGCTACAACATAGCAACTGTCAGTCATGTTAAGTGACAAGTGACTTCTTTTTAGATGTGCTCCAGTCAGTCAGTGCTGTGATAACAAAAGCACTGTACTGCACTGTGTCCTTCTTCCAGGGGGACAGGGACACCTGACAACAGCACAGTAAAGAGTTCAGCTGCTTGGCTGCCATTCACTGCAAGCACAGAGTTCTTCCCCACCTTTATGCTTAATCATCAAGGTCTCTACATTGAACAGTAAGTGGGATGACATTGGCTTAATAATATACACCTTATGAGATGGGCAAGCTAAATAATTAAATCTTGTATCTGTCTGTCACTAACCAGCAAGCCCTGCACATGTTCTGTCTGTAAGGGGACCCTTGTCTTCATGCTAGAGACAGTCACAGCAACAGAGATGAACCTGCTCGGCTGGGAAGATGCCAAACCATTTCTAAACAACTCAAGAAAGTCAAAGTGTCCTTAAAGCTTGTTGTGTCATGAGTGATAGTGTCCCCAGAGGGGTATGAATGGGCTGGAGCACTCAGAAAAGCAAAATGCAACACCACTGAGCACCTGTGTCCACCACGTGCTCGGGCACACGCTGGTAGCAGTAACACAGGTATTGTCACCACGAACCCTGGCTGTGCAAAGTGAGGTGGGTGCTCAGTCCTGCTCAGGGCCACAGCCCCTCCACCCCCCAGCACCATCACTGACTGGCATCCACAGCGTTTTCACCTGAACTCTGTCCTGCTGCAAGGCAGGATTTTGGGGAGTAATTCCATGATTTTGGGGAGTGTTGTTATCTATTTTTCAATTCTAACATTGCTGTTGCTCATGTCTCATGCACTTTTTAAGCAACACAGTCTCTGTGATGCTGCTACAGGCAATCTGCTCTTCTCAGCCATCAGTACCAAGCTCTCAGGCTGTCTTCAGCAAACCTGCTCATGCAAGCCCTACTGCAAGAGCAATGTTCCTTCCCCTGAGTGTTCCCCCCATCACCTCTCACTGTCCTTGTGCTCTCCACTGTAACAGAAGCTAATGCTGGAGCAGCCCAGTGCATCACAATTAAATATAACTAAAAGCCATATAGCCAGAAGAACAAAGCACTCTGATGCACATCCCTCTGAATGGTGGCATCTTTACGGACTGGATAGAGGGGAAAACAGGTTCTTCTCCATGTATCCTGGCCCTGGCAGCAGCAGTCTGGATGGTTTCTGAAATCCAACAGCCTAGCATCAAGCTGGCAAGAGAAGAAGTATCCCCCTCAGTCTCTCTTACTAAGGGAAGCAATCTATATTATTCAGCAATCAGGACAGAGATGAAAGAAGAGTTCTTAGAGCTTTACAGAAAATGGATTGAAAGTTATCCAACTGCTTAAAAATTCCTTTAAGAAAACTCCACAGTAGCAGCTCCAGTGCAGAAGTCACCACAGACAGAAAGCTCCTGAGGAAAGCACGGGTGCCACCCAGCCCAGCCGCTCCTCGGTGGACAGCCCCCATCTCCCACATGGACAGAGTGACGGCTCCTCAGCTCCACGGGCAGGTTACCGGCACCAAAACACATGCTAAACACATGGTGTGACCTCAGAGTACCTGCAATGTGATTCAGAGGAGCCTGGCCCACAGGGCCGGGGGCTCGGAGCCCGCACAGGGAGCCCGCACAGAGCAGCTGGTACCTGTGGCAGCATGGAACCCTGCAAGCGCCCGCTCACGCGTCTGCCAGCTGCTGCCACGCAGGGCTCACTGCTGTTCTTTCCAAAGATTGAGCAAGAGTATTACACTTTGTGGCAAAACCATCTCCCACTGACTGAGTGGAGCACTCCAGCGTGCACACTAGCCAAGTGAGCGTGAACACTGGCCCCAGCCGGTGTGCATGAGGCTCGCCCACTCCGAGAGACCGTGAGCTGCCCGCAGGGAAGGGGCCCGGCTGCTCGTGTCTCTGGCTTCCAGGGCACAGCACCCGCAAGGTGCTCCTCTGCCTGGCCCTAGGGAGCTCCTTCAAGCTCAGCTGGGCTGGATGGGAAAGGATTCCCAGCGCCAAATAAGCCGCAGGCAGACAGCCAGGTTTCCAAGCCCCTTGCCGACGGGGAGACCGTGCTTCTGCTTTTCTAAGTGCTCTGTGATCTTGCACTTGCAAGGCTTCTAGAGGCTTTTTCCTCCCACTGCACATTAGCAATTCATTGAGTGATTTCTACAGGTCTGAAAGGGAACAGATGGACAAACTTATGGAGAGATGGAGGGGAAGAATTGCAGAAACTTCCCCAAGAGACCATGATTAAGCCCAGAGCAATAGCGTCAATAGCCTGCTGCACTCTCCCAGAAATGGCACAGCCAGAGGGAGCTGAGGTGGTCACAGGTAAAAGGCTGGTATCTCCCAAGGGAGAAGAGCTCTGCATCTTCCAAAGCTCCCCAGACATCTTATGTGACCTCAGGTAAGACACTTCTCTTTCCCAGTGTCCCTCTCTGTGAAGCAGTGATAAAACTTCACAGAAGACTCAATTCATTAATTCTGAAAACATTCAAATATGACAGCAAAGATTCTCTCTGAATACGCAAATCCACAAGTCCACCAGTATATGCAGGGGAGGAGGAAGCATGGGTGGGGCTGAGAACATCCAGAATTTGAAGTCTCCCCTGGCAATACCCTCCTCCTGCAGTTTCCTGGAAAAAGGCTATTCTGATACATGCACTGCTCTTGTAATATGAATTTGTTTCAGTGGACTAATATTATTATTTCTAAGCTTACTAATACTTGATACAAACCCATCTGTATTCCTGAAAACCTGCAATTTTACAAGCTCTTGCACATACAAAGAGAAGCCATTCCAAACACTGCACTGTATTTAGAAGGCTGCTTTGAAAATCTGGCTCTTAGTATCACCTTTGGCTGCTAAATAAACTTGTCTGGAGATTAACCACAGCCTGCACTAAAATAGTTACAAAACAGTTTTATGACTTTGAGTAGAAATGGGCGTTGGTAAGAAGCATGCTGAATTTTTTTTTTCACTAAAGTCGAAATGTAAAAAACCCAACAATATAAGCTCTGTAAGCAGATTCTTCATGGTAAATAAATATGCAGAGATGCAGAGAATGCTAAGTGATCATTTTTAGAACATTTATTTTTGGCAGGATAAACACTTTCAGACCCCAAGCAACTTCTCTGTGTGTACAGAGTCTCCAACTGTGAAAAGAAAACAAATAGCAGTTTCATTTGTTGTAATCAGGATTTTTTTCATGACTGTTTTAGAATAAAGCTGGATCACATTTGGAGTGGCTTGGAACTTCATTGTTTAGGCATTAATCTCCAGTGGTAAACATCCTACAATATGTGTATAATACAGCAACTATTTTTGTACTTCAAAGTCTTCCCTCGTAATTTGGGAAGGTGCAGGACACAAACAACCTCTTCTTTTCCCTTCTAGGAACGGTGGCTTTGCTGCTTGTCTGTACCTAGCAGAGATCCCTTGTCCTGCACCAGACTCCATTGACTCACGTAGAAATTAGACACAAACAGCAAACTGCACTTGAGACACAGAATTCTCTTGAGAAAGGGGAGTATAACGGCGGGGCTCTGCAGCACAGATGCCTTATTATTCCCCCACTTCTCTGGGCACTGTTTTTGTTTTTATTACAGGAACTCACTGTTGACTCCTTGGGATTGAATACCCTGCAGTTGGAGATCCAGGATAAGGACAGATGCTTGGCTGGTATGGAAGATCACAGCTCCATGGCCAGCACTCAGTTGCAGTCCCAGCTACCATCTCCCCCTTCTTAGAGGAGGTGATTTCCATCTCTTTAGACAGAAGAACAGAAAGTTCAGGAGCAGTGTTGAAAAATGTATCTTCTTATTTTGAGCAACCTAGTGGAAATCTGGCTGCTCAACACTTCTGAAAACACCCGTCTGAACTGTCCCACACTGAATGTCCAAGGAATGAACAGCCAATATTAGTCAACGAGCTGGGAAATGTTGGCTTGCCAAGGTCACGTAAGTCTGTGGCAGAAGTAACAGGATCATCTGGCTCTTCTCCTGTTTCTCAGCCACAAAACTTTCTTCCTCCCCTAACAATTACATATGTGGGTTTCCTTAACAGTTTCTTTTTACATTCCTGTTTAAACAGCACAGGGAAAAGGAAGAGGAGACTTGATGTGGAAAATTAGTTTTGGAAATGTTGAGCAGAGTGGATTTGCCAACTTCTGTTCCTCCACTCAATTCACTGTGGACACTCTCGGCTCTCACCGAAATGCTATTTTTAGGCTGTACGTCAGATTTCACAACTGAGACTGATGGAATTTTTCTAAAGGCTTTGCCCTGAGGATTAAAAAAGAAAAACAAGGTGGAAATTCTGTTTCCCACTTTGTGCTGCCAGGACTCCACCACAGCCACTCCAGGCAAAGCTCCAGAGGGACCCAGCCCCACAGGGGCGGCTCTCAGCGAGCATCAAGAGATGTGCAGGTCTTTTACATCTAATGAGAGACATGGAGCCTGCAAACGTTCTGGAGAGATGCTCTGCAGTGAAACAAAGCACGGACACGGAGTGGGGCTTTAGAAAACGCGGCTTTCTAATAAAATCCTTCAGCTGTTGCTGGAGCTGCCAGGCAGTTCCTCAGGGGCAGAGGCAGCTGTGGAGCTGTCGTGGTGAGCTCCTGCTGCTGCTCCACCCAACCCAGCTCGGTACAAGGGCTCCTGGACCTTCACCACTGCTTCCTCAGACTGTTTGGCAGTATTCACTGAGCTGCAGCCTTTAAATGAGAAGGCCAGAAATGCAGAGGTGGCACCTTTTGTTACACTGAAATAGGAGCAAAGCCTCTGGCAGCAACAGCCGCCTCCGTTGCATTATTTGCTGAGCACTTGTCATGCTGCTGGACACGCACGTTAAGAAATTACAGTTTCTACATGGTTATTTCCCAAAGCTAACAGGTGTCCAAAGCCAGCTTCCAGCTCTGCCTGCTGTCCAAATATAAGGAACTTGAAGTAGGTTTAACTTTGGGGTTTTTTTTAAAGAGAGACTCAGTGCTTAAGATCTTTGCTATTGGTATTTTATCAGACCATGGACATACTGACAAGTGAAAAAAAAATCCTGCTGTAAAAGACTTGCTATTGCAATGCTGCTGAGCACTTTTATTCAATATCCACACGGATACTTGAGACTGCCTGATGATAATGAAGATTGTTTCAAATATTCCAGGGCCATTTATCCGTAAGAGGCTTTGGACAAGTAATCCAGCTAGATTTGTTTGCAGATCGATGTCTAGATACTTGATTGCGCGGTTCTACAGAGAAAACGTAGTGTCACTGTGCTAGCTGAGGGCGGGGAGTTCACGCAGGTGTAACTGTGTGCAGAATCCCCCTCCCAGGGGTTTTCTGGTGCTTCCTGAAGCTGACAAGATTAATTTAGTGATGTGGAAAACTGTTGCCAAGCCCAGGTCCCCAGAAGACTGCATAGCAATAGGAAGATTAAAAGCAGATGGTTCAGCGACCAAGGTTTTGTAGTTAAACTTTTAACAGACTTAAAATTCTTGGGCTTCACATCATCATCTTCATTCTTTCCTTCAATTCAGCACGTGTTAGTATCTTTTGAGCACTTCCACAGGACGCGAAGCCAAGCACATTGTATTAGCAATATAACCTCAAAAAATACATATACCTTTAGGACAGGCCTAATAAGAGGTTAAGGAAATGTTGATTCTAACTCAGCCACAGCTCTATGCAATTGGATCATCTCCATATCATTGTTAATTTCCACAAAAGGATGCTGGAATTTAAAATATGAATACAGAACATTTCTGGGAGGGGCTTCAGCAGATGAGCCTGTTAAACACAATTTAAACACTGCTGCAGTTGACAAAGAGCCTCCTCCATTAAGATGAGGCATTTGCAAAGGGTTAAGGGTGGCTCCTGGGAGTTGATAGCCACACACTGCTCCTGAGTTCCCATTCCTGTTGGAACCATGGGCCCCCTCTCTCAAGGGCAGTGGGAGCAGGGGGTGAGATGTGGGTCAGGCTGTTGGCAGCCCCAGGCCTCTGGAGATCTGGAGATCCCCAGGCCATGGAGAAGAGCAAGGTGGGTGCACCTAGAACCTAACAGTTCTGGAATTTACCTAACAGACTTGTAATTTCTCCATCTGGCCCAGGCTCCCTCCTCTCCCTCTGCTCTGCTCTAACAGCCGTACAGCTTTGACCTGTTCCAGGCCAGCCACAGCTCCATCATCCTTGTGCCAAGGTCCTCCCCTTCAGGTAAGTAGGATTTAGACCCCAGCCAGTCCAGATCCAAGCTTCAGTGCACTAGGGTGATCTCCTCTCTAGATCTTTCAGTCTCTGGTGCTAATCCTGAGTACTTGTGTGAGTGTGACAGAAAACAAGGTATGTCCAAGCCTGAATCATTAGTGACTTGCTCCAAACTCCCAATTAACATCAGAGGTGAAGGGAGGACAAGTGTCTCCTATTTGTTCATTGGAAATCTTCCTTCTCTGCTGAAGTGGCAGTTAAAACAATCCCCCTGACTCCCCTTGAGGACCAACAAACACCAAACACAAGTCAAATATGCAGAAAATCTCTACTGGGCATTTCTTCCTCTTCAGTATCGTAGAAACATCTCTACAACACAAGCCCAGGATCACAGCTGGATTTATGGCCATCCAAGAAGCTGAATGCAAGTGCAGAGCTACCAAGGACATGATGGCTCTTTCTTCATGTCTTCTGCACTGAACAGCCTCAGGATTTGCTTTCTAGAGTCCCTTTCAGTTAGCTCTCACAAAGGCACTCAGGGGGAACCAAGGAGCAACTATTTCTCTCCATGAATGACAAAAAAGAGCTTTGCATTAACAGCCTTTCTTGCACAGGGTACCCTGTTATACCAGGGCAGCCTTTCACACCACCAGCCTGCGGGTCCCCGAGGCACTGCAGAGACAGATTCCCATCTTACAGGTCAGGCTCACGTCAGCACACTCCCTGCTTCAGGATAAAGCAAGGGAAGTATCCACCGTGCCCACTGCTGAGGCCTCCAGCCAGAGGACACAGCTGGCCTCATTCTTCCCATCCTTGCAGGATGTGTTTCCAACTCACCCCCGTGTCAGGGTGCCCAGTGTGTGGAGCGTGCTGTGCTGAGTCCCCCTTTGCTCTCTCCAATTATCACTCTGGAAGCAGAGGTAGTTGCACGGACAAAAAACTGCACCTGCAATAGCTGAGGAGGCCTGCTTGGAAAAACCAAACCCCAAAATACATTAGGACGCATGAATATAGTGGCCAAACCTCAACTTAAATCTTCCATATGAAGTGTAAGGAATCGAATAACCATCCAGAAAATATGTCTGCAAAATAACTTGGCTCATAATATTTTCATTTGGGTTAAATTAAGATAATTGTAAATCTTCAGCGCACAGCGTGAGGGCTTCGTTCTGTGTCACACTGTACGTACCCCATTAAGCTTTATGCTCTGTTCAGTCCTACAAGAATGCTTTGAAAACCAGACCGAGTTGCCTTTCCTTGGGCAACCAATCACAAAACTCCAAGAAAGCAGAGTAAGCTCCAGCAGTGAACTTTCCCCACTGCAGTTAACCAGAGCTAAAAGAGGCAGGGGAACAGGAGGGGCAGAAGAAACATTCCTTGGAACGAAGTGGAAAAGCATCATTAGACACTGATCTCTTGGAGCTGTGTTAAGCCTCAGCTGTGCATGAATTAGAAGCCAGTGCCAAGTTGACTATCTCACACATAAACATGGTTTATCTAATGATCCGTTTGTAATGACTTCCAAGTTGTGACTTCCTGGGCATCCTGGAGGTTGAACAAAAGAAGGTATCCAGGCTCAAAGGCTCCTCACACACGAAGAATTGAGCCCTGCTGACTGCAGCTCAGCTCTGTGGGGAGCAAGAAACTTTGGACATCATTTTCCAGGCTTTTTGCTAAATCCAGAGGATCAAGAAAAGCAAAGGTGAAAAAACACCTCCATTCAAACCCCTGTTAAATCATTGTTCATCACTACAGATCACATTTTGGTAGCGTGACCAGAAAGCTCAATTCACACATTAGAATGGGGATTTACAGCACAAGTGCAGTTGCCTGGGTAATCCATGCTGATTGCTGCCGCTCCTCCCCTCATTTTGAATCATTTTGCTTCCACCGACCTGTCTTGACCACCCAGTCCCTAGAGGTATTCACAGAATTGGTGTGACCAAAACATGGGAAGAAGAAGGGTGTTTGCAGACCCTGCCTTCATGATCCAAGCTCAGGGATGGTCCCAGCTGGGTGACATACAGGTATGTGATGAGACTGCTCACCCCCTTCCCATACACAGCACGGTGCCATCTGATTCCATGGTACGATTCACAACGCAGACGCTACCACAAAGGCACTGTCCATGTGGACCACCTGGACCACCAACAGATCACCTGAGCTCTGCTCTTCATCCAGCACAGGAGGCTGTCACGGAGGCCAACACACGCTGCCCTGCGTGCTACAGGAAGTCCTGCGGGCTCACCACACACTGCCCTTCTGTGCTTCCACTGCACGGGGAGCTGCACCTAGCTCTGAGAGTGGAACATGTTCACATGTCCTGCTTCACTCCTGAGCAGCAGCCCGAGTTCTCCTGGAAGCCCGCAGCTCCTCCTTCCCTCAGCACTGCATTTTGTTGGAGATCTGCCCTAGCCATGTGGGTAGAGCGGGGTCGTTGCTCATGCCTGGGTCTTACTGAAGCTCTCATTGACTTTGTGAGGCTTGGAATTAATCACTCCATTTCTGCAGGCCACTTGTAAACAGAGTATTAAAATTCCCACCCCACAGTCATATTGGTACCAAGTGCCAACCTTAAAAAGGGTTTAAGAATCTTTGCTAAAGGTGACACAGACAGGCAAAGGTTAATGATTAATTGGCACAGTTCTGCTCATTAGTTCTTGTAGAGGAAGAGTTCAGAGTAAGTTAAACCCCAACACATGAATTTATTTCTAGAGCTCTCACTGAAGTTGCTCCTTCGTATTGGTGCCAATAAATCTTACATTCCAGCCATGCTTCTCGAACAGATAAAAGTATAAATTCTTATTTCTAGTTGGCCAGAGTCGAGACAAAGAAAAAGGGAAGTATAAAGCAAAAGCTGCAGCTAGCATTTATCTATCCTGCAGCCTTCTTTCCCATTACCCCTGCAGCTCTCGTAGTCGGCGGCAGCCAAGCTCTCCACATGCAGCTTTAATGGAACACCTATCCCCCCCATCCAACTGCAGTGTTCAGCTGGGACCACAGCTGCAAATAAAAACCATTGCACAGTTCCTGAACAAACACAGCAGTGACAGGGTAGGTAACACCTTGTACCACTGAAACAAGAGCCATCCAAAGGTTTCAAAGTGTTTCACAGACCTTCATAATTTATGACAATCCACATCCTCCTGGAGGTGATACTGGATCCTCCCTTTGCAGACGAAGAATAGAGGCATTAAAAGATGAAGGGATTGAGGGACACGGAGGAGTAAGGCAGCATTGAACACGGCCCTGCTCACAAGCCCATACATCACAGCAACCGGGGCTTCGTGATGGTTTCTGCAGGCACTGCAGCCACTGCTGTATGCTTCTGGAGTTTGCTTCATCAACTTCTCCGTTTTATTTTCCTAAATTACACTCTTGTATATATCCCACCACCATTGCCCTCATCTTATTCTCTGATCTGAACTCTATTGTTTCATACCAGGACCAAGGACACAGTCCTTATTACACTGTCTGGTAGTCAGTGGTGACACTGGAAACCAGGGGTATCTGCTATGCCCACACCATTCAGGCATGGTCTGCTTTGGGTAAAGAGCTATAACATGTAAACTCTTTCCCACCCGTTAGACATTAGTAATAACTTAGCAAACACACGCTACTTTCACTGACTTCCCTGCCCAGGCTGCGTGCTTTCCGACACTGCACAAGCTGTGGTTTAATGAGATGAGCTGTCCTTTCCAGGAGGAATCTGGGGGTCTGCTCTAGCCTAGGGTTGTCATTCAGCACAGGTTCTGTTCACTGAATAACCCTCAAAGTTTCAGACCCCAAGTGAAAAGTTTTAATTGATGCACACATAAAAGTTGGATGAGGTTCTGTCTCTCCTGATGGACCTCCCTGCAGACTCGGGGACTGGGGAGTTCAGAAGCAGACCTTGCTTTCCTGCTGCCCCACCACCTACCTTCCCTGATATAACGAGTCCCACGGAAATGGAACAAAGCAGCGTAAGGGATTCCCCTCTTGTGGTGCAGCACAGAAAGGCTGACTGAATACACAACTTCAGAGGTGCAGCTCGGCTTCTCTAATGGACCTCTTCAATGAGCATCTCGTATGGGAACACCACAGAGCACGGGACAGGCCAGAGGGACAACACCACAAAGCTTCCACACCACCAGGCAGAGGTGAAGCGTTGCTGCAGCACGCTGAATTATAAATGAGAAAAGCAAAGGCAAAGACAGTCTGTCTCAGGAAAAGTCAAACTCAAACACAAGGCTTCCTCCAGCCAAAGTGCAGGCTGAAAATAGAGAAACCAGTTTGCTTCTGAGCTGACCTGAAACAAAAAGCTCTGCCCTTCCACACCAGCTCACCAGGGGAATAACTCCTGCGTGGGGGTTGTTCCAGCCAAAGCCTCTGGCCCTTGACTCCAGCTGACCAGGGGAAGCGACGGGGTCTGTGTGCAAGGCGATGAAGGCACAGCCTACCCCCTGTCCAGGAATGTCCAACCTTTAACCTGCAGGCCAGGACAAGGGCGCAACCAAGCACACAGACCAAAGACTAGAGGAGCAAAGTAATACACAGGGCTGAGACTAAGATCATGTTCTTGTGCCTCCATCTTCAGCTGCCTCCCTTGAGCAATTCCAAGAGTGCCCCCTGAACTCCCTGCTTGCCTCTGCTCTTATCCAAAATACATCCCTTCAGATTACAATTTCTTCAAGACAGAGCACTACCTGAGATCAAAGAGATATTAGTTACAAGTTCATGGAGCTTGAGAGTATGTCCTAAAAGACAGAACTTTCCTCTCTGGACATCAAGAAAAACTTCTTCCTCTATGCTACGCTAGCACTGTGCTGAGGACACAGTCACCAGGTAAGCCACAGGCTGACAACTCAAATTAAATCGCAATACTTAAGACTCAGTTCTTAATAAATATACACAAAAAAAGATACTACAGATGCAGGTAAATCTTGGTGCAGTAGGACTGAGCAGAGACAAAGGACAAACAATATTATGAAGACGTAAAAATGATATTTTGTACTTCAAAAGAGTAAGATACAAAGCTGAGATTTTACTGATGGACTTTAGTTAAGGAATTAGTCATCATCATCCAACAGCAATCTGAATATCCTAGCACAGCATGTCACAAGAAAAATCATTCAAAGCTTGACTCCCTTTTAGCTGTAGCAATTAAAGTTGTACAACGCAGTATGACATCAGATAGAGAAACTGATTCCAAGCAAGTATTTATATAGTGCTATTCAACGACAAAAATTTGGTTTAATTGGAGCTGGAGGTTGCTAAAGTAGTCTCTAGTAACCAAAAAGATCACTGGGGTAGAACAAATTGGTTTACTCTGTGTGTCTGCATTTTAAGCCTTCCAGACACTACAGTAAATGTAATACTAATGTTGTATAATGAAGATGGGTTGAAATAATGAGTTTGAGGTGAGAAGATGAAGCAGTAACTTGTGTAACAGTATTTCACCAGGGAAGTAGTCAGAAGTTGACAGTTTCAGAGTTTTCTGCCTGGAAAGGGATGAGGAAAAGTGGATCACTGCAGTAAACTAACAGAAACCCTCCAGAAACAAAGGCAGCAGTTTAGGTATGTAAGACAGCCTTGCCCAGGCTCAGTGAATTGCTACAGTACCAAGAAAGCTTATGTGATACTGTAGGCAAGAGCCAAAGCTCTAGGAGATGGTGAGAAAGTTTTGGGAAGCATGGACAGCCAAATCCAGATTTTTCATCAACTTTCATGCAGCACTCACTTGAATGGACAAGGCACTGTAGCACCATCCTTTCCAACAGAGCTGACCCAGAAACAAGATCAAGAGACTGCTCTGGCAACGTGAACACATCCTCACAAGTACTGAACACTTCCCTCAACATCTCTGTTAGCAAAGCTTTACTCCTCCACATTTCCAAAAGAAGCTGCAAACGCCATCTGAACAGATCTCTGGGCCAGGATAATTCACACCAGGTGGAAGTCTGGCCCACCTCTTCAGTGCATGGGAATAGGCATGACTTCTTTCCTGCTGCATTGACCAAGATCTCCCCAACCCCACTCTGAGAACTCTCTAGGCCTTGAGATGTCAGCCACAGAAAACTGAGTGGAAATCCCCAGCCAGGAATAAAACGTATGTTTAATAAATGGTTCTTCAGAAAAAAAAAAAAAAAAAGAGGGGGAGGAGGAAGAAAGGAAAAGGTTTGTAGTTGTGAGATCATAGGAGTCCAACCATATAAGTGATGACTAAGTGCAATCTTGTGTTTCAACAAGATGAAGAAAAACATCTTTTTGAAAGAGTTGAGTCTGGTGTTCCCAGCCAACAGATATGCTTTGATTGGCCTGCGAGTGACCCTTTCAATGTGGGCTTTCCTCCAGCCTGTGGGTCCACAGCAATGATTAGAGAGTAGAAAATCCCTGCTACTGGCCAGCTGTGCTCCAAATTACCTTACTCAGCTGTGCCTATAAATGTAATCGCTCGTTTCCATGGAATTACATCAGAATGACCTGCTCACCCCTCGCATAATTCATCTAGCTGCGATCTCTGTCTCTGTAGATAAAAATCTCTTTCTTGTGCACATGTATGAAAGCGTTGTGAGGACAAAGTCAATTCTTCATTAACCAGGGAAATGGAGGGAGCCGATAACCCAGCTACAGCAAAACTGAGAAGAATGCAAAGCACAGGTAAATGATGTCCTAAAAAGCACAATAGGAATACGGAAATAGGGAAGAGTTTAGTGCTGCTGCTGACTATAGACCACGTATCAACATGAACTGGCAGCTCCACCACAGGCAGCACAACACCTGCAGAGACATACACATTGAGCCCAGCTCAGCATCTCCAGTAGTTAATTACCACGGGGACAGTCTGCCTAAGGATAGCTACTGTTCATGCTGGCAGTGTGCACACAGTGAGGACAAACACTGTAAAACACCCAGTCCCAGTTCAGGTGAGAGCAGAAATATCTCCTGCTAAGCCAGAGGAAGTATCTCCCAAACCGAGTCCTCTCTCTCACCTCAACTCAGCCCCTCCTCCCCAAATTCAGTTACCATTCACTCCTTCTCATGCCCCTTTTTTCCCTCCTGTCTTTCCCACACAGGCTGGAGGAGTTGGTGTGTGCAGTTCCTGTGCTCAATGGGTTCTGTTCTGTCTCAAAGCAGCCCTCAGCAGAGCAGGCTTTCCTGTGGTCCAGGCAAAGGCAAAAGTCAAGTACAAGCAGAGGAGGATGTTTCAGTTGCTCTGATGCAAGAAGAGTGCCCTGGTGCAAACTGCAGTTTGGGCCACTGTGTGGGAGGGGAGGGAGAAGGCTACAAAGCCTTAGATGCCTAGAGGACTACATGTGGCAAGAGCCTGAGTGATCTAGGTAGAAAATTTTGGATCTAAGACAAAGGAAACCCATGGTTTGGTTTCAAGATGGTCAGATCAGCCATGAACGGAGATACAGACAGAGGATGAGAGGTGGGAATTCACCTCCTTTGCTTTTATAGGAAAATCCAGAGAAGAGATTAAAATCAACTAAATGTAACAACTAGTGAAATAAGTAAAACATCTTGGAGGCTATTTTTTTGGTATCAAGCTAATATAAGTAGACCTTTGTATTAGGACATAAATGTGACTTCCACAAAGATGTAAGTGAACTCCCTCCATTCAAAGGCTGCTGTAGGATGGATGTTTTCATGGCACTCCCCCCCTGCCCACCGGACCCACCCCCATTTCCTGTCAGGCCCTTGACATGGCAGGGCAGTCCCACTTCTGACAAAGACTGAGGCTGAGGACTATTGTAACCAAAAATTAAAATATGTTCCCATTAAAAAAATGTGGATGATAGCAATTAATTCCACATTTTTGTGAATAAATATCATGCAGTTTGTGCCAGAGCAATTTGGCTTGTTTGCAGAAGCTAACAGTGACACATAAATCCATTTTCCGTGTTGCTCAACAGACCATCTCTCTCTGCCGACCAGATTTTGCAGTGGAAGAAGTTTCTTCTATCTTCAGCACCTTAAATGGTCCTTGCTATCCATTTTCATGTCAAGCTGCGGGTTGCAAAACTCGCTCAAAGCTACTGAAGTTAAGGTAGTCCTGTGACTGCTTGGGGTTTTCAGCAGCCACTGACAGCGATTATTTTATTTCCAAGAGCTGCTCCATCATTTCCCAGGAGCAAAGTCATTCAACTGGAGTCAATGATCAGGACGTCTCCCCTCTCCTGTAGCCAAACCCAGCAGACCAGATGTGCTGTGAGCACCCCTGCCACCAGGTCTGTGCTGACTGACCCATCCTGCTCTCCCCATTGCACAGCTAGGAGAGAGCTCTCCCCTGAGAGATCTTCCCATCGTGACCCTGGGTTAGTGGGTAACAAGGAAGGACCAACATCTGAGCAGAGAATGGTCGAGCCATTCAGAAGAAAAGTGAATACACTCTTGTCTTTCCCCAGCTGTATTTGCTTTGCTTTAGTCCACTGATTGCAGCATATTGAAGTGTAGAAATGAAAAACCAAAGTAAAGCTGTACGGACTCTGGCTGTTTTGAAGCTTTACAGATGTTTGCTGGCCTTACGTGGGAGAAGAATCACTATTATATTGACTAAACTCTTTTTTTGTTGCTGTTTTAATATGGAAAATCTCAGTGGCACTTCACTCTATTTGTCTTTTTTTCTTCTTTAGTCATATGATAATGTACACTTATAACCAGTGAATCATCCCCCCGAAAAGTCATAAAGAGAAAAATAGCTCGTACGTATGCCTCAGCGGTCAATGAATCACTGGCGACAGGTATAATGGGAATAATTACATACTGCTGAGGAACTTTACCCAAAGCCCAGCTCAGAAGGCTAGTTTCAAAACTTCCGAGTTGAGCAGTGGGATCCAAGGTTGCGAGTGCCAGGTTAGGAAACGGCCAGGAGAATTTCACATTTGTGTTGTTGCAAGGAAATATCCTCTCCAAGTGTCTGGTACGTGTTGACAAATTGTTTATACTTAACCAAGCAATAATAATGAACAGTCTAAATAGACATTGATTTTTATGTTTTTAATTCACTTTTAGTGGGGAAAATATCCTGGCAACAGAAATATGGATGTCAAGCTTTGGATGCCAGCCACCGTTTTAGAAATATGCTATTTTAAGCAGTAATATGTATTATTTGGTATAGCAACATATATTTTTAGGGTCTAATCCTGGAAGTTCCTACTCCAATGAGCTGTAGTCTTCCAATCAAAGTTTGTAGGGTTATGCATATGAATGTGAATTTGTAGCAGACAGTGTCCACACAAAAAAAGGGTTTCAGTCTCAACGCATTTTGCCTGCTGCCTCCCAGAAAGAGCCAGCCAAAATACAAATGTGAGGCAATTGCTCCAGAACACAAGCTAAGGCAGCACAAAGAAATGTAGCGGCCACAAGGAGACATGTCCATGGCATCAGGTCTGGCTACAGAAGAGGGCTCTGACACCCCAGTGCAGTGACAGCACCCACTCTGAGGAGCACCCACTGCAGGGGCGGGCAGGACCCACTGCTGCCTCAGCTCTGCAGCTGCATGTGTGTGCTGGGCTGAGTGCAGCCCCAGTGCCAGCTCTGGCAGCCCCCAGGCTTCTGCACGTTTTGGAGCCAGGTCCCACAACCACCCCTGAGAGCAATGATGGCAGCTGTTTTGTTCTCAGATCTGCTGAAGCCTGACAGAGAGAACAAGCACACAAGGAGGGGACCCGGCCACACACGGTTGTACTGGCCCCACGTGTTTTGCCAATGACCAGGCCCAACAAAAATGATAGCACCAGCAGAAAGATGAACCAATACACAGACTGTATTGTAGACAAGAAGGACATTGCATGAATGATTGCTGGGGGTACAAACAGATCAATCAGCTGGTACATAATCGATGTCACCCCCAACGATCCCACAAACGCCACGCCGCAGCCCACAACAGGGGGTACAAACAGAGACCTGAGGTTTCCCACAGTTGGCATGGGAAACAGCCAGAGCAGCAAGCTGAACACACAGGAGAAAGGTGCCCACGTAGTGACTCTCACCCGATCTGCCCGTGTTCGCAAAGGTTGTAAGCAGACCAGGGCCCAGCTCCAGGGAGAGTCAGGAGGTCTGCCCTGAACCAGGCAGCTCTGGGGAGCGCACTCCACAGACAGACACTCCTGACTCCCTGCAAGTGGTCCCAGCTTTTATCCCCCAGCAGACACCTGACCTTTGTCAACTCAGTGCGGGACCCCTGGGGCTCATTTCCCTTCTGGCTCTCCCTGCAGGGCCGGCCGCACCCTGGGGGGAAGCTGTAAGGCAAACTCACCACCACTGTATGAAGGGCTGTGGGAATCACCCATATGTCAACCTTAATTTGGGGGCTCGGGATTCAAACCCCAGCAATTCACTACGTCACATGGCTGTGCCCACTCCCTGGAGGGCAGGGCACCAACTGGCTTCAAGGGCAGCAGTCCTCACACCAGGAAACCCACAAAATGGATTATGGATGAACTGGATCCACTGTGTGCAGCAAAAGCCCTGCCATCTGCCAATGGCAAACGGAAGACCCTAAACACGTTCTTCCTTTCAAGTATCCCAATGGTGCAAGAAAATGGTGAGCAGCACCATCCTGCCCAGTCACTGCAGTACAGAGCTGTACCCCAGCTCCAGTCACCCATACCTGGGAGGAGAAGGGGGTTTCAGGAGCTCAGGCAGTGGAGAGAAACAGACACTTTCTAAGAGTAATTCATCAGATCCATCCTAGACCTCTGTTTCAGGAGAAGCTGAATCACCCTCTGGAGGTTCCCATTTCTCCTTGTCACCTGCAAAGGGAGCATGGCTCCAGCTGTGACCAGCTCAAACCTAGATGTCTGACTTCTGGGCGCCTTGAGTTAGAACAGAAATATCTCACCCTTAGCTGGGGTAGTAGCTGCAAAGAGATGAGTGGCTGCTGTTGCATTTCTGGGAAATGTGAGATATTATATGACCTGTTAATTTATTCCAGAGTTTCCCTTTATGCTTTAACAATACTGTTCAGTATTCAGTTCAAGTCATAACACTTAATGGCTTGTGGTCAGCTAAGCTTATCCTGCATTTCTGTGCCAGCTTAAAAAATAAACAAAACTGTCTATTGAATGGCACAATTAGAGGGACTTATCCTGCTCCTACCCCAAAACCTATACCAGAATATACAAATACTATTTCAGCTCAATTCAGAGAAGATGGGAAAGTCCTTTACATCATGCTGTAGGAGACTCTTAACTCCACTGCAGTGTTAACCCTGTGCTGCAAATCATCACACCAGTTAGAGATAAACCCTGTCCTGAAGAATTTACAACCAAAACCCCCACACCAGGTGTGGCAGGAGGCACAGAGACAAAAAGAGGTAGAGCAACTCCTCCGAAAGCATGTCGGTTGCACAGCTGGGAACAGAATTTAATACCCAGCTGGTGAAAAAATAACCCCCCAAAATCCAACAACTTGCCAAAGATGCTCCATATCCCAGGCAATGGGAACAAAATTCAAGCCTCTTCAGTCTAGAGATATTTTTCTCTCAGTGTTGCCAGCTTTTAAGAAAAACTGAGATTAAAACATGGTTTGAAAGGAAGATCCAAGTTTGACAAGGTTTGCTCTGAGATTTACTCCTAAATCCCTCGGTTCCTCTGCAAGCCTCCTCACTAGCCCCAGTTTCAGGGGCCAGTGGAACAGACCCTTCCCACACCCAGCTGTGTCACCCTGTACTGGGACACTGCCTGAGCATTAGATTGAGTGTCGGAGACTCACACAGCTAAACCTCAGGCTCTAGGAAGCCTGAAGATGTCAGTGAGGACCAGCCACTGCAGGTGCCGACAGCACACACAGCTCTCCCAGTTGTGCAGTGTTAAAATCCTGACCTACAAAGTACGTGCCATGCCAAGCTGCTCTGGGTAAGCTCACCAGTAAGGCTTCCTCCTTGGCATTCCTCTGCTGCTTCCATCACAACTCATAAAGGTAGATGGTCATTTCTTGGCCCCAAAACAGTTATCCAGACAGCCAGTCTATGAATCTGCTGCACGGACCTTCTCCACGTGCTCTGCTTTCTGGTTTAAAAGCCATCAGCCAACTTAAATGTCTCAATTTCTTCAAAATCCTATTTTAATTTAATTTCGGCAAACCAGACTGTAACTGTTTAAAGCTGTTTTGTGGGTTGTGTGCTTTGAAGAAGAAACCATTACAAGAGACTTTAGAAAATTTCCATTTATCCTCTATTGTTTCTCTGCCCTTATGCACCTTTCCCCCCAGCCGCTGGAACGCTGTCTGCCAGCCCACCTCCTCCTGCTCCCACATTCCACATCCAAGGGGCTCCTCTGCAGGCAAAGGCTTTCTCCTGCTTCATGCTGCCTTTATGAAAGACAAATAATTTCTGTTTGTTACATTCAAAAGGGAATTGCTTGGCCCTGTCTTTAAAATTGCATGGTATACTTACAGAGCTTATTTATCTTTCTCACCCTCTGCTTGGAAATCTGTACAATTACAATCTTGGGATGAAAGTGCATTTTTGAGTAGATCATGCAATGAGACAGCCCATTTTATCATAAGTGTCTATGCAGAATTTTGAGTGATTTCTTAAATCTATCACAACAAAAGCACAGAACCAAACTATGAGGCCATCCCCAAAAATTCAAGCTCTTTCCCAATCTAAACCAGACTCTGTTTCAGCTACACAGAATGCAGCTGGCTGATTTGAGGGCAAGAGGGCGAGGAAGAGAGGGAATATCTTAAAATATATTTTCTATGTATTCTTCCCTATACTAAGCTACAGGTTCAGGTTTCTTTTGAATGGAGACACTTCCCATTGCAGGTAATCCTGTCTCCTGTCCCACCAAAAGCAGTAGTTAACTACAGACTCCTTTGTTTCCCCTCTAAACGTCTTCAGCATCTACAGTTCCTGCAGTTACATACTTGTAGTCTATAGATACATATCTAATAATATCAAAGTTCTTTTGTAGCATCTTCTGAAGCAGGATTTCCAAGCTGTGCCATAAACACACATTAATGTGCAGATCAAAGCTGCCATTGTCATTACATTAAAAATCAACCTGGCTAAGTATTCTACAACATAGATTCAGCACAACCTTCACACCCAGCCCTACGAAAGTCATCTGGAGAATATCTTAATTTCATAGACAGGGTTCTGAAACTCCTCAGTGACTCCTGCCAACCTACTAGGGTTACTGCCTAGTTACAGAAACTGGGTGACACAGTGCAGTTCTGTCCCATGATCAGTATGCCTTGAAGAAAAAAAGAAAGGAAAAAAAAAACAGCCTGTGGAAGGGGCCTTGCCCAAGTTTTGGAAGAGCAATATTTATTCTCTTCTGGAGGACAATGCTCAGAGCCTGTGATAAAAGTGCCACGTGAGCACACGAGAGGAGTGGCATCTGGCAGTGTCTGGCATGACAACAACCCCCCAACAGGAGCTGCTGCAAGAGCAGCAAACACCGTCACCAGCTCTCCCTTACACCTTCACAAGGGTGCAAACGTGGTGAGTTTTGTCAGAAGACCCTTGGTGTAACAGACCCTCAGCTCAGGCAGGGCAAACACCCAGCCAGCCTTTGCTTGTATTCCCTGAGGGCTGCTAACCTCAAGTGCTAATCCTGTCAAAGCGTTCTGCACCCACTGCCAATGGTGCACACATAAATCTGCTTCACGCTAGCAGCCACGCCAGCCACACGGGCAGGAGGAGCAGCCTTTTTTAGCAGGGCTCTGCTTTCAGGTTACCCTGCTGGGTCATGTTACACACCCAGTCCCGACATACCGAAATACAGTGTCACACCAGAACAGATAGGTGACAAATTCTCCCCCAACTACCCAACAAGTGCCTCACCCCCACCCTGGCCCAACAGACAGCAGTGCAGTGCTCCCAGCAGCTGGCCCACGGGCACAGCCACACAGGCATGGCACAAGCTCAAGGGGAGGATGGAACTCCTCAAACTGGGAAGGAGGGAGACAGCAAATAAGACATCCTCTTGTTTATGCAGACTTCATATGTGTGATCTGCTTGGTTGTGAGGAATTCTCTGTTTCCTTCATAAAAGTGAACAAAGAACCTGCACCTGCCGAGCAGGGTGGCTACAGTGTGCTGCAGGAAGGAGGAAGGAGGGGAGCACTGCAGGAGTCCCACCCCACCTGCCACAGCTGCCAATGGATTAGAAGCTTTTACAAATCTGCTTCACAACACCCATTGCTCCAAAATGGAAGAAAGGGAAGGGGTGAGAGAGGTAGGGAGGACATCATTATAGTCCAAAGACAGGGACAGAAGAAGCAAAGTGAAAAGATTTCATGACGGGGAGAAAAAGGATTTACTCTGAAAATTTGGGCCACTGTACAAGGTCACTGAAATTCCTCAGCTTGCCATTGACTCCTGCATGGCTACAGGGCAGGCAAACGTCTGTGCCTCAGTTTCCAAAGCTGCAAAGGTAGGAGCAGCAGCATTTCTGTGCTTCAGCAGGGCCTGTTGAGGCTTGGAGGTTTGCAGTGTGCTGCGAGATCAAAGGATCAGAGCAGTGTTACGTATTCAGTGCAGGTCCATGCAGTGATTGCAGCATCTGGAGGTGTGGCAGGTTGCTTAGCTTGCAAAGGAAAACAGGGAAACAGATTTCACAAAGCCCTTATATTGCAATAAGTTGGGCTTGAACCGGTCCTCTGCGAGACCGGCATGCAAGGGTGTTATCTCCCGAAAAGCACTCACTTCACAGGTACCAAAGTTTCAAGATTTGCCTTAACAGTATCCTAGAAGGAAAGACACTGAGCTGGTTCTTCTCTTTGTGAAAACTCAGGGTTTAAGTTTGTGAGTTGCCACTTAACCATTTGTCCCTTGCAAACTTCTCTCTCTTGCTGTGTCCCTTTGGTTTGTTGGAAAACACAATATAAATCCTGGCATTCGGAACACTGCCATGGGTTGTGGAACCCTAAGAGGTCTCATATTTCTAGAGAAATAATGACTCTTTTGCTTGTCACAGTAAGCCAAGGTTTTTCTTACAACAGGCACAACCACGGAAGAAAACAAATGTATTCTAGGAAAGCAGAGGGGTGAATTCACAATTACAAATCGGAATGAGCGGTTTTGTAAACACAGACAAAAATATATGATACAGATCTCTTGTTCCAGCTACCATGAAAGGTCCCTTAAGTTAGACAACTTGTCTGGGGCCCTCTGGTAGCAGATGGACTCCGTTCTCCCTCTTCTGCCTGCAGAGACTCATGCTCCTGCCAGTAGCCCCACAGCAGGTGGGCTCTGGCCTCCCTGGAGCTCCTAGAGGCCACAGTCCCCCAAGCTCCTGCCTCCCAGTCAAATTAGCAGTTCACAATAGTTTAAGGATTTGCACGTTTCCGAACTCCTATATCACGACAAGTGCTCATAGTGCACACACCTATCTTGCTAGAACCACGCTCCTGCTTGTTGTCAAATCTTCCTGCTCAGCACACGACATACAACGAACACAGAAGACAGCACTGGCGTTCCCACAGACACACACACATACGTCCACAGATCTTTTGTCCTGTTTGAGGGCCCACAACTCAATTTTCTAAATTTAAGTATCTTAAAATGTTTGGCAGTAAAGTGTTTGCAAAGATTAAATGTTGATCCAGTGCTCGATGAGATCAATGAGAGTGTTTCAGCTGACTTCAGAAAGCTGCACAGGACGGGGCCGGAGCGCCCGCAGCTCTGAGCGAGCACAGCTCACACCGACTCCAGCCCCAGCACTCGGCGGGCTCCAGACCCTCTCTCACCAGTGCAACCAACTAGGATAAAAGGGGAGCAAAGTTCATTTACCTAGGCTACTGATTGAGGGCTGAGACATGTGGAAAAATTTGTAAAAGGTGCAGAAAATGCAATGAAATAAAACTGCAAAATTCAGCTTCCAGCAGAGGCTGGGTTTGGTTCTTTACAATAGAGGAAGCTATCAGAAAATATGACCAAACTGGAAACCTCTGGAGGGAACCTTAGATGGTGGAAACAACTAAAACCTTCACATGCCTTACGTGACAAAGGAAAAAAGCAATCAAGACGTTTCTTGCTTGTAAAACCTTGGAAAAGCAGTCAAATGAAAGCCCACATTAATGTTGGCTTTACTCAAGTTTCTCGTTACAGAAACAATGCTCGTGAGCAGACAACAGCAATCCTGGACTGTCAACAGCAAAGACAGCCAAGATTTTACAAAAAAGCTTCTCAGCTGATGCAGACAGCAAATAAGCTTTTTGGGAATGATGCCAAATACAAGATGAAGGACCATGAAACCAGATCTGAAAGGAACCAGGATAGAAGTTTACATGGATAATGCCTACAAGTTTGGCAACAGGACTTAAAAGCAACACCCTCCACCCCATGCACACACAGAAAGCCATAGATAGCTCTGCATCCCACAGCCTGAACTGGTCGTCTCCTGGCTGGAACAATGCTGGAAGACTTTCCCATCGGCAGGCCCAAAATGGAACAAGCTACAAAGGGTCTCCGTTTGCTACCTTGGTCAAGTAGAAACAGGCATTGAAAAGTTCAGTGACTACAAAGTACATCAAAAATTACTGAGACTTGAAATAACCCAGAGGCTCTTCACACTGATTAACATTGTATATGCCTGCTGTGGGACATGGTAGCTGGTCCCTCACCCAAAGTCTTTCAAGCTGAAATACTCCAAGGGTCCTCTGTGTATCTGGAATATTAGAAATTCATTTCCTTCTAACTCCATGAGATTCTTTTTGATAAAAGAAGCTTAAATTGAGACTGGATGTTTTTCTCAGAGACATGCTCCAGTTCAGCCACACGTTAATGGCTGTAATCAGAAAAGACTGGATGAAATGCCACGGGCTGTAATATGCAGGTGTTCAGGCAAAAGAATCACAGGGGTCCCTATGGGCCTTGAAATCAGTGAACTGTGCAGAGAGCAATTAAACACTCTCACAATTGGAGATGACTTTGGTTTCTTTGACTGAAAACCTCAGTGTGCAGCTGGTCACCTCCTACTATGAAGTTTGGCTTGGCAACCCTGAGCATGACAACAGAACAGAATCCGATGTATACGTGTATGTACATACACAGACATGGACACATATGGCCCTTCTGTGGGACACTACAGAGCAAAACAAGAGAAAAGGAATCCAGGAGATAAAGAAGAAGATCTCATGGAGCATTTGCAGCTATGCACCATGGCACAGTCACCTACCAATGCCATGGCTCTGTGGTGATGCTCAAGCGAGAACTTCAGCTTTGCAGCCAAGCAACAGCTAAAGAGAAGCCACTGTTCAAGTAAATTGAGATCCAGGACTCAGGGAGCTCTCTGCATCCTGTCTACCAGGCTGCTACTGGTAATTCTACCAACTGAATTCATTGAGCCAGCAGTTCAAACCAGAATGTTTACTCCTAGTGACCAAAGAAATGAAGCTTTGCTCAGTAGCCTGGGAATTGTTCTTTTTTTTCTGATTTGGGCAAACATCTCTATTCACAAAAGCACTCAGAAACGTGCTTAAAATCACACTCTGTTTACATGCCACCCTGAATAGCAAAGGCTTTAAGCATATATGTAAGAGCTTTCCTATGCTGGGTACTTAGAAGTGTTCTGGGGAGAAAAGGAGAACAGGAATATGCTTGTCCTCCTGCCAGGTCTTCTAAGGAAGACAAAAAAAGACCCCAGATAACATTAAATAGTAATATCATGCAGCAAATATAAACTGAAAAACAAATTATAGAAGACTGTGGAGCATGGAGATTTAAACCACTATATGCTGAAATGAGGGATGAAGAGGATATGGGATAGTGTAATGAGTACAGAGGAATGTAACACTGCATCTGTACAGCATTTCTCACCCTAACACTCGGTAAGAAACAGCCTCCCTCATCTCCCAGAGAGAGAAACTGAGGCAGAGGCTGGTTGTATGACTTGCAAAGTGCTGTGTTGGATGTGGGAAGGTGCCCTGCGAGGCTGACTCAGTGCTCTCTGCACCAACACACCAGCGAGAGGAGCTGCTTCCAAAGCCAACACCCCAGGTCACTGAAGCTGATAAGGAGCCAGGCCCAGGGACGTCACCGTTTGCCGTGATCATGGTCAGGTGTCAAAGCCTTGCAGATACCTGTTTGAGTACAGATGGGGACTATTTCTGATAAAAAGTTTAGAGTATAGTACAGCAAGCCCACACATCTTACAGATCCCAAAGTCTCATCTGGAATGAATCAGTATCAATTCAGCCTTTATTTAAACATATTGTTTAAATACAGTTTATCCCTCTTGATGCTGGGTTGAGAAGTTCAGACTTTCAAGTACACTCTGTCTTACACTGAAATTTTCCTCTATTTAGGAACAACTTGAAAACACACGAACTCTGAATTAAGTGCTCAGATACCTGAATCCTGTTCTCAATAATCTGTGACGCCTCTCACAGGACACTGGAGTGCCGTGTCTGTGGGACTGTACACACCCTGCCACAGCAGTACAGCCGTGTCTGGGAACAGCCTCAGCAGGGACCACAGGAGCTTACAGCACCCTGAGCCACATGCGTGACATACACAGCTTCAGGATCTGCAAAGGAAGCTCCCAAACCTCCCAAGCCAAGAGAATTAAGAGCAACATGTATAGCTCGGCAATATTTTTCATTTTTATAACATTGTTTCCCTGTGAGAAACAGCAGCTTCCTAGAAAACCACAGTTCAACTTCATACAAGTTTGTCCTCTGAACAATGTTATTTGCTGTTTCGCCTCAAGATCATCTCCCATTGTTCCCCACATTAATTCCTCCTTGGTGAAATACCTAGTATGGTCAAATGAACGATGAATGGCAAACTTTCTAAATCTGAGCATAAACTTGTCCAGGAGTAAACCTTTTAAGGACACTTGAAGGAGACAGAAGCTTAAATCCCATTTTCAACAGTAATCTGGGGCCAGATTGTAATGCTGTGTTGGCATCTAAAGATTTAGAGTGGTTCCTATTTTTATCCTAAATGGCTATATACCCTTCAAAACTCTGGCTGCTACAAACCAAAGACTGTATTTACAGTGACTAGGAGAGGAGGGCCCAGAGACCTCAGAAATAGCTGCCCAGCCCAATCCATCCACATGCTGAAGGAGAAAACCATACAGGACTAGAGGCTCAGACCTTGCCAGCCACACAGGCTTTAACAGCCCAGGACAACTGCTCAGTGCCACAGCTCTGCTTCCCAGAGTTGGGCTGGATGGTGCTGTGCTCCGCTGGCCTCACGTCCTTCTGAAACGGGCTGCCAAAAATCTCACCTTACACCTGCCAACCCCTTCTTTCCTTAGTACAGCTGAGGATCTCACCTTTAATAAAAGATATCTAATGAACAGCTAATAGAAGGTTTATACATGTTTACCAGCTGCCATGAACATTTAGGGGTGTGAGCTGTGTCTGCAGAATCTCATCGTTGGTAGATGTTCTCCAGCCCAAAAGTCCCAGCTATGAGCAGTCAATTGCTCTCCAACCACTTATTGAATAGTAAAATTTACTAAACTGATTTTGACTGTTTACAAATTAAACTTGCTTTTAAAAGCAGTGACTGAGAGGACTGTGAACACCACCAGTTCCAGTGGTGTGGAAGGCCCCCGAGGCTCTGCTGTACAAGGGTTTGAGGTGGTTTTGTCCTTTGCAGTATCAGATGATGCAGATGTTGCTGTGCACATCAGCATTCACTTCTCCTGCTGCTCCTCTGAGTGCCAGTGTCCAAATGCTGGTTGTACTGATGGCACAAGATGCTCAGGCTGAGACAGAAAACCCTGTCATCAAATGCACTTACACCTCATCTGGAGAAGACATCATGAATTAAGGACCTGATCACCAAGGTCTGGGGTCAGCAGACTGTGCACTTCAGTTTGTCCCCACTCAGCAGAGCAAACACACACATACTGGATGACAGATGAATAAGCCCATGCTTCAAATTAACCATGTGCTTAAGCGTTTTCCTGATTGGACCTGGACTGCCCCCTGAGGACCAACAGAGCACCTTCTGCCACCTCCCAGCATGCAGAAGAGTATCTGGCCCTGAAGAGCAAGTGCCCCTACTGATTTCCACAGCACTTCTACTCCTGGCTAAGCACTGGCAAAATCCAGCTCAAGAGTACCACCTAGCCTTCCTGCAACATGTTACAAACACTAATCCGTGAGCTCAACATCACCAAATTAGGAAGCTATCAACTCTTGCACCTGTCCTACAACAGACAGATTTAAAAGACCGATTGCTGACTGGGACAGGCCTAGGTCTAGCTCTCCCGCAGCATCAGGGAGTGCCAGAATTACAGATCTTCCTCCCGTGTCCCACACAGCCCTTGTCTGCAAGGCCAACTCTGCTCTCCGCCGGGCTCTCTGGGGGAGCTTTGGCTGAGCTGATGGGATTCAGTGAGGGATGCTCCAGCCTCAGCTTGGTGTGAGGGACACCAGCGCCAGTCCGGGCAGCGGTGTGCCCCGGGAAGGGATGCCTTCCTACAGCCCTTCTTCCCCACAGCCAGGAGCTGGAGAAGGTTTGCGTGCTTCGGGATAATCACGGTATAATGTAACAGCCTACACTCAGTATCTGATAGCCCCCAAACCTCTTTGATTCGTACACACCCAAAGGGATACCCAGCTGCTACAAAGGCCCACTATGCCTGCCAGTGACTGCAGTGACCAGCGACCTGAAGCAGAACAACACAACATCAGGCACCAGCATCTTCTTGCAGTTCAGCCTAGGAAGTGGAGGACATGAGCCCCCACCAGGAAATACAGGTCATGCCTTACATTGGTGGGTACCTACAGCCTCAAGCACAGTCTTCCCACGTAGCCTGGTGAGTGGGAAGTATGGTACAAAAGCACCTACATGGTATGCTGCAATGGCTGCATCGTGCTGGGCAGAGGTGACTCCAGCTGGGCCTGGAAGCAGCTACACTGCCCTTGTGACAGCGTGGTCACAGAGCAAGGGCAGCCAGACGACTCCTGGGCACGAGTTAGGAGGCCTGAGCAATGCTGGGCTGTGCCCTCTGCACTCACTATCTGTAACCTCTGATCGCTCAGGAAACCCTACTCCAATGCACAGTGTAAGCATACCCAGAGTTATCCAGCCTGGCATCAGGCCAGACCTCTGGCATGACATCCCTTTTACTTTGGGAAAAAAATCAAGATGATCTGAGTGAACAAGAAGGGACATGTTGCAAAGGCAATGCAGGAGATTTGGGGTTTGTTCTTAGCTCCACCCAACCCTGGTGATGATAATCCTTTGTTTGCCTTTTTTCTCTATTTAGATTGTAAGTTCTTAAAGACAGAGACAGTCTCTTGGTATTTGCTTACACAAAGTTTATGTATCAGTCCCAGGGATTATTGCTATCATTAGAACAGCCTTTAATGAACACAAATCACTGCGACCCCTGTTTTATGAATCCCCTAAGGACACACATGTCAAAGAGGTGTTCAAAAAGAGGCTCTGAACTAATTACAAGGTACAGGATATGCACTGCAATATTTCTCCATGCCATTTTCTGTCTAGTATATCCAGCTAGGAATCAAATCCCTGTATTCTTGGCTGTAACCTGCTTTCTAGAGGAGACTGGCAAATGAGCCTTAGTGTGACTGGGAACTCTGTGCCTTTCCTCCAGCAGGCTCAGACTTGACCGAGAATTAAGATAAGTCAATTCTCTTTTTACCCTATTAAAAAACAAACAACAACAACAACAAAAACACACAGACACAAAAACTAAAAAAAAAAAAAAAAAAAACCCCAAACAACACACACACACACAAACCCAAAAACAAACAAACAAACAAACAAAAACAACTAGAGACAAAGAGAAATTCAACAACACTTCAGAGGAACTAAGACAGACAAGAATGTTATGGTACTCGAGACCTTTAAAATAAGAGTAGGAAGTCCAAGGCAAGGCCGCTGACTTTAAACATATACCTGGGGCACAGGCAAGAGGAAAGGCAGGAGGAGAAGAAAGGTGTCAGCAGGGTGAGGGACTCACTGAGTGGCAGCTGCTAAACCCAGAACTGCATCTTGAATTTGTTTCATTTCTGAGCATCATCATCAAGAGGAAGTGCCAAGGGATGGGGAGGAGAAGAGATGAGCAGTGAGCCATCCCTTGGCCTGGGAAAACCCAGACCCAGAATGAGCCCTAATGCCAGATTTGTTTCTCCAGGACTGCTTGCCTTTCTCCAGTGGCAGACCACAACTCCTCCAACTTCACTCATCTCCTACAGATTACTTTAGTATAGTCCTGGAGCTAAAAATGTATTAATAACTGAGTTCTGCAGTTACAAGTTTTTCCTAACCAACAAAACCCTGGCCCAGAGAAGTTTCTATCCTGTATGTTCTTCAGGAGAAGTGGCATCATGAACACTGCAACCCCTGTTTCTAGAGGAAGTTTGGTTCCTTGCAGCCACTAGCTGACCTCTCTTCAGTAAGTATCCCCTGGTTAGGGGTGTCAGGTCCTTCAGCATACTCAGCCCATGGCTGCTCGTCCAAAAGCCCATGGAGTCACCGAAAAGGTTTTTACTCCATTTTTGGCTCAGGACACAGAGAAGCAGCTCTTTGCCCTAATGACTTGTGACACTTATTTTGGCTGCTTTTGGCAGATCCACGGCGTTACCCTTCTGCTTGCACAGCTCAGTCCTGCTGCTGCACTGGCTTCTGGGGAAGCAGAATTAAATCCAAACAGTGCTGTTCTCAGATTAGTGCAGATGAAATACAAGTTTGCCTGCATGCAGACTGTGGATCCAAGATTTGTTTAGAAAAATGGCTCTGGTTTACCTCACACGTCCATCCCTATATGCTCTTCTTCTAGTTGAGATAATTAACATTCTTGAGGAAACGTTGATTGGTCCCTAATATTTGTTCAGTCCAGTAGAATGAAACTCATTTTGGTTCTGAAGCCAGTTCTGTTCAAGTAAAGAGTTTGTTTGCATTTAAGATCTTACTGGATGTTAAGATGAATCAAGGTGCTTGGGGCTGTCAAGCTGAAAGCTTAATATCTTCAAATTGCTGCCCAGGTTACTTTGAAATATTTATGTAATGTACCTTTCTTTTCTGGCAAATTACCATTAATGGGAAAGGAGCTCAGAATTACCTAATAGAAGCACCAAAGTCGCTTTAATGGAAATGATTACTCATTCTAACCTTTTTTTTTTAATATATTATTTTTTTCCTGTAGTATCTTAAAAATCCCTGCAATTCCAGCAAAATGTTTTACATTAATCTAAACTTGGATACCACTTTACTCATTTTTCTCAAAGCTGCTGCCTTGAGGAACCAGGCAAAGCAACAGACAAACACTGATTTCACTCTTCTGACTAAGCATTCAATGTGAAAAATCCTTTTGCTAATGCAGGCTGTTTTCAAAAAGGCTGAAACCACTTCAGTTGGAAAGCATACTATCATGGTCTGAACGCAAGACCTATCGAAGCCCAATGGAAAAATTCCAAAAACTGCTCCTCAAAAGGGTTAATAAGACAACAGCTAATATTTTCATAAGGAGTTACTCAATTCTGAACAATTATCATAGCCAGAAAGGTCAACAGGCTTTCTGTTAGCTACCTAAAGTACTCAATAACATGTTTATTTAAAGTTCTTTTTTTTTTTTTAAAAAAAAAGCATATATTTGAAGAAAATAGTGATTTTTTCAGTGAAATAATGGCAAACAAAGTATTTCCCTGCTAAAATGCCTCTATACAATGCCTTATCCCCTCCTCAAGGGGCAAAGTCTCCTGTCAAAACTCATTTAAGAGAACTGCAGGAAACAAGGGAATCTAAATTACAACAAAGAGGAAGGGTGGGTTGGGCCTGCGCCAGCAGGCAGAACATTCATGAGATTTGGGTTAGTTTCCCAATATTGCTGCAGACTTCCCGTGTGAGCCTGGGCGAGCTGTAACCCCCTGCCACCCACACATACCATCGCCTCTCCCCTGCCCCAGCCCTCTTCCACGTCCACTTCCTTGGAGCAAAGAAAGACTCCCTCAAAATATCAGCACAGTGGTTTTTTTAGCACAAAAAGGCTTAATTTTGGAGGGGGAAGTTGGCTGCCAGAATAGTTCAAACAACAGCTGATAAACCCGGCGTGAGGCATTGCCTTGGTGTGAGCAGTGCAACAAAGCCAGGAACAGCAGAGCTCCAAATGGCCACGGTTCTGCCGTGGATCAGCCCAAAGCAAGTCAGCTCACTTCTTTCTATGAAGCCCTCTCAAGAATTTGAGCAAGGCCCACTAATTTGTACTGTAGCCCCCGAGTAATTTTACCAGCAGTGAGGCAGCCCCAGTTCTGCTGGGCCAACCAACCCCACACCAGACTGGCACCACTGGCACTGCAGCAGATGCTCCCCGAGGGACTGGGACCAAGGTGAGAAAACACCATCTCCTTCAGGAGCTCCTCAGGTAACACATGGGTGATGCTGCTTGAACAGCCACACGTGCAACACTGAACTGTGGTCAGTTGGTATGTCTGAGTCTCTGACCCGTGGTGTTCTTTGTTTTCCCTGATTTAAGGGCTCCTGTGCTATGGAAAGCCTATAAAATTGGTAGGTCCCAATCTCAAGGTTGATGAAGCTACAAGTGAAGTGTGTGTGGAAGCCAAAGGGACCAGTCTCTATTTACTGCCACTGTCACTTTTTACTGTTCTCTTGATAATCTGTCAGAGCATTAGGTTGGGGCTTTTTCAATTCAGTCCAAAACAAGAGGGAAAAGCTGCCTGTGAGTTACTTGCCATTGCTGAGCTGGAAAATATTTCAGAGAAGATGGAGACCTAGAAGGATAAACTCTCATCACTGAAAGGCTGCTTGAGAGAAACGTGGGAAATTCAGCTGTGCACTAACAAGTTCCAGGGACAAGACAAGCTCTGGCACACGTGGGTATGAAAATTGGTATCATAGCCCTCTAGGACAGCAGAAGGAACATGAAGACAAAAGAAAAGAGTAAAGATTTTGGAGAAAACACTGAAAACACTGAACACTGCACCTATCCCAGCCATGGTGCAAATAATTGGGCAAACGGCCAGCTCAATACACGTTCTACTTTCTTCCTTAAGCTGATTGCCAGGTAATAAGTAGGATGCTAAGATGATGTTTTCATATGAGAACAAAACAAAATAAAACAAATGAAAACCCTGCACCCCTCCCAGGAAGCGCTGGCTGTTTATAAAAAACAAATCCATTAAGGCTCTTGGAGAAATGGAATACTCTGGTCCCATCAAGAGCGAGCAGGTAAGTATGAGTGAGATCTAAAAGCTATGTAGGACTCTGCAACAGAGCTGCAGCTCTTTCAGAGTCGAGTGCAAGTACTTACCTTCCCAGTTATGGGTTTCAAATCAATCTCATATGCCCTGTATTTACCCATCTGTACTTGTGCTCTGGCCTCTCTCAGATTGCAGGATACAGAGACTTTTTTTTTTTTTAAATAGATGTCTAGACAGTTCTCTTCACATCAGACAAAGTGATCACACAGGAAATTCAAAGGAAAATTGATGTGGGCTGCTACAAAATAGAGGTATTCAAGAGGAAGATGGCAACTCTGTTCTCTGCCCAGGCTCTCAATGTGGGGTGGGTGGCCCACCTGGAAACTCTAACCGCCCACTACCACCATCCCTCCTGGCTTTGACCTAGGATGAAGGAAGTCAAAGGAATCATTCTATTCTCATCTGAGCTCCACTGAAAGATGCTAACCCCCGCAACACTGAAGACCAAAATCATCCACATGGGTCTCAAGTCAGTACTAAAAAGAGAGAATCAACTAGAAGTCAGTGGAATTCCCATCAACTGTTAGTGAGTGGAACGCAGACACTAAATTGAGCTTTTTGCTCCTTCCCTTTTTTAAATAGAGTGTGTACTAACAAAATAGATCTTTGAATCATCTTATGATTCATCACAGCATAATATGAAGTATTAAGTTCCCTATCTAGTTACATGGACAGGTGGCACATGATTGGATTGGAGCAAAGTTTCAAGACCAAAGAAAGAATCTGGCTATGTAAAGGAAGGAGGCACGAGCTCAATTCATTCATTTCCATATGAACCATGCCTCCATATGAACTAATTAAAAAGAATAATTTAGAAGTATTTTAGATCTTCTGGAGCTACACTAAAAACAAAAACAAAAACACAAAAAAAAAAAACAAACCCAAAACAAAACAAAACACCACAAGAGAGCTCTGATATGTATTTTACGTTCTGTTTCTTCCTGCTCTGCCTCGGGATGTATTACAAGCAGGGTGGGCAAAAACCTAAGGCTAGTTAGTAAAAAAATTGTCAAAGTTGTCCCATGTATGAAATGGATTTTTCAGTATTTGTTTACTCCTTTTTAAAATTTATCTATTATGTAATAATATTAATGATATTTCTCTGTAATGGAAAGTATCTCTAGATTTTGATAACGTGTTAAAGGAAAAATTAGACAACAGTCAAAACCTACAACACATTCCATTTTGAAGAAAAATGTATTCTTGTGATTTTTTTAAAGTTTTTGATAAATGACCTTTTTTCAATGAAAATCTTTCCTAAAGAAGAAGTCTGTTTTGTGTGTGTGTTATGCTTTCCAAACTCTAAAAACCGCTTCAGAAGCAAGAGGGGGAGAAAGAGGTTTGGACAGGAATCAGACCCCAACCCCTTTACAAAAATCTATCCATTTCTCTCAAGTTCTCAAGCCAATCTAATGTATAGTGGTGGCCTTGAAGACAAAAAATTTCTCTTTAAACATAATTTTAGCTAACTATGGAGCACTTACAATTAATAATTAGGTGCTAATGTCCTGTGATGAAGTCCTATTGTTTTAATAGGAGTAGCAAATTAATATGCCCATTTTAAGGCAAAAATTATTACTGAACTGCTGCTGTCACCCAAATGACAATATTTTAAGAGACTCTAGGAATAACTCTTCCAGAAGCAATTGCTTCATCTTCTATAAAAAGTCGTGCAAGGCATTCAGTAAGACAGTATTCATATCAGAGCTCAGAAACTCCCAAAGCAAACATGAAATGAGGATTCCTCATTGACATTTTAATGGTCCCATAACATTTTTTTCTTGCCTTTTTTGGTTTTCAAATAATATACATCATTTTTTACTGCCAATAAAGTTTACTGGTATTTTCATGGCTAACGGTCACTCATGGTGGAAATCAGAGCCAGGGATTAAAGAGGATACTATTTTTATAGTTCTTCTGGCAGAAATTGCTTCTCCTCCATCTGAGGCAGCGAGCCGTGCCTGCCATGCTCTCCTGCAACAGGTAAAGCCTGGCTACAGGGACAAAACCAGAGAGCTTGGAGGAAGGGCTTACATTTGGGGGTTGTTCTTCTATTAACCATCAGGTACCACAGAGGGTGAAATCCATCCCTTTAGCAAGATATGAGCAAAAAAAAATCAGCTACCTATCACATACACCTTATTTGGAGAGCTTATAGTGGCAGGTCAGTTTCAATTTCATCTGCCTGGAGTCAAATCCAATTAATAGAAGAACTGCAGGATCCAAGTGGCGTGCAGCAAACCCTCGTTTCCTTGCAGTACCTGCGAGCGGGGCAGGCAGGGCATCAGGCCAGCCAACCTGCTCCCCGCCACACGAGTGCTCCCCGCCACGGGTGCAGATTATTTACTCATCCAAAAGTAACACAAAGAAGATTTCTGTTGGGAATGATCATGCTTGGAAGGCTCCAACTAAGCAGTGATGTGATCACACCTCCAGCTTTGGTGTTTTCCTTTCCTATACATTTGCTCAGCCCTCCCTTCCCTGTGCAGCTGTGGCTGTTTCCAGCTCCTCAGCTGGCAGAGCCCTGCCTGGGGCATCGTCTTAGCAGCAGCAGCAACAACAACAACAAAGACAAAGCCCATCCGGCTATCTCAGGAGAAGTATTAAATGATCTGGTGTTGACCGGATGGAAATCTGAAGGTCTGAAATACAAAACGTCCAGCACTAGCAGCGCCTACACCGAGGAAGGCCGATGAAGCGTCAAGGTGCGAGACGGGGCGCGGCGTTTGCCAGGCCAGGCCCTTTCTCCTCCGGTGCCTCAGTTTCCTGGGCAGGAGCCACCGCCCACCACGCACCCGGCCGCGTGGGGAGCCTCCCTCAACACTGGGAAGCAGAGTGGAGCTGGAGTAGGAAATAGGTGGAATTCCTGAGCCTGTCGGAAAGGCTGGCGGCAGCGATCCCACAGACTGCGTGGAAACAGGCGTGTTGCTTTGTTTACCTCAAGCTTTATTTTTTAAAGCCCCGTGACAGCTCTGAGACTCGCTCTGTCTCAGACTAATCTGTTTTCCCCTCAACACCTTGCAGCAAGCCTTCTGCCAGCTTCCATCCAGCCCAGGGGTCAGAACCTCCCCCAGGGACGGACCCGGCTGCCGAGCGCCGGACGAGCCGTACGGGAGCAGCAGGATCAGCACAATCTGACCCTCTGGTATCAGCTCTCCGTGTTCAGGAGCTCCCCAGATCTCAGGCTTGGCACTCAGCAGATTCCAAATCTCAGCACACACGTCTCTAAGAAGTCCCACCTCCTCTGAGCACGGCGGCAAGGCCTCGAGAAACCGAAGCAGCCGAAATGAAAAACGGCTTTGTGTGCTGGCACTTGCTTTTGTACAGGTCTGAAATGAGAGACTCCCATTTCTGCATGGCTCTAGAAAATAAACTCTAAGGCAGAACAATGAAAATCCTATTATGCAACAAGGATTCATGAGCCTTGTGTTAGGCTGGATTTATCTCATGAGCATTTTACTAATATTTCTAACACTAGACATTTAAAATGTCACGAATCTGACTTCTTAAATACTGGGAGCTTTTTCAACCTCTCAGTCATGTTTTCAAGTTCCTTCAAAAACTACAAAGACAATAAACTTGCTGGGATTTTTTATATGAAAGCTGAGTCTTAAGCAACATCTCAACTCTAGGTGCTGGGACTTTCCAAAGAATACTAATTAATGCGGCACTCATGATAAGATCCTGAGAAATGATCCTGTAATTTTTGTAGGATAAACAAAATCAAACATCACTATAATTATAACTAGTTGTGGGGCTTCAGATACCTCACAAAACAAACAAACAAAAAAACTAACAAACAAATAAAAAAAAATAATAAAAAAAACAATCAGTCATAAATGGGAATCTTTAACTTCTCTCAAGTCTTGCTTAATCCCAGTTTGTTTTCTATGTAGATTTTAAACTCGTTTGGGCTGAATCTTGCCCTACTGTTTATACAGCATCTGGCACATAGGGATAGTGAACCTGTTGAGAACTTCTGAACATTGACATAAAATAAGAAATACCAGTGTGCAGGGAATTTTAGTTCGGATCTCCAAATATGGGTGGAAGTTCCCTGATGAGAACTACCAAGGAGTTATTGTGCACATTCAATTTTTTCTATTAGAGAAACTTTCTTTTTCTGGAGGTTTTGGATTTAACACAATACAGCCAAGGCAAGAGTCTTTCATTGCAAACAAACAGATGAAACAAAACAAATATGTGTCATTTGGGATTTTACAGACAGCAAGCTAGAAAAATGTGCCTGAAGCAAAATAATTTTCTAGGTGTTTATGACTCTTCTTGCACAGCTGCCCCCTATTTCAGGCAAAAGAAGTTTAAAACATAGGAGCTAACTTGTGACAGGGACCTCTAAGCATTAGCACAACACCAATTAAAACCAATAATGAGATAACTGAGCTTTGCTGGCATCGTGCAATAGGTGGAAAGCTCATTATGTCATTAGAGGAGGAATGGGAAAGTGGATTAGAGGTGCAGGGTGTTGGCACAGGGCTGGGAGGAGGCGCAGAGTCCAGCACGGCCACCATGAGCTGGTGCCACAGGTCGAGGCCAAGCTCAGAGGAGTGCCAGAGCCAGTGGCCCTGGTCCTGCCGAGGCACGAGGTGGCTCCCCTGGACACACCCCACTGCACGACAGAAAGAACAGGACAAACCCAGGCTCTCGCCCTCCCCTTTCTGTCTGGCTGGGCAGCGCTGATCCGCCACAGCTACTATGATGTGGCACAAGAAGTGGCTCTGGAGCACACACGGTTAACAGTTTAACTTGAAAATCCAAACATTTCCCAGAGCTGCCTACAACACAGACAGCAGAGTTTGCTAATTAGGTCATTCTTTACCAGACATATTTGAGTGGTGTTTTGGGTTCTCTTAAAACTGCTGCCTAATGAAGTAATTCACAATTAGTACACTCTTGTCACTTAGAAAATCATTATTTCATATACAAGATTAACAAAATCTAAATTTATATCCAATATTTTTCCTTAACAGCCAAATAGTCCCAAAGCAGTGAAGCTCACAGCCCAAATCCCTGCTCAAATTCAGTTATATACCAATATAAAAGGTAGAAAAATAATGCTGGCAGCTCATGCCAGCATCATCCTCTCTGCTACCACAGCCCAAGAGGGATCAGAGCAGGGAGAAAAAGAAATCGGTACCATTTAGGGGGCAGAGAAGCCTATGAATGAAGTAAGAAGCATGGTAGGTCCTCCCCCCTACTTTCTTGAGTCCTTTAAACAGGACGACCACATCCCACATGCTACCACTACCGATGACATCCAGGGAGAGTTCCTCCCCTGCCTCCTCTCAAAGCCTGGATTTCAGCTGGGAGAATTCAGAGCATTTCCATCCCTCTCCAATATACATCTGTGTTTATTATTTTTTTGCCTGCAAGGCTGACAATGAGCAACCCTGTTCACATATTTTCTAAAAGAGAGCATAGTTTGTTTATCTGTCAGCTCTAGGTGCCAGTGCTTGGTATGTCTGGGGTGACAAGAAAATAAATGGACTTACTATGCCATATTTAGAACGCCTGCCTGCCCCTCGCCAGTCCCCCAGTGAGTTTGTCTCCTTTCTGCTCTCACGGGGGACTTGTGGCACACTGTTCCCTCGCCTGTATTCGCTCGGATGCTCAGAGGGCATTTCATAAAGCGCAGGATATTTTTTCAAGGCCTTGACCATTTATCAACCCAAAGGAAAAAATTGTCAGTGATTTCATGGCCCCTTCATCAGCAACTGAAACAGCTTTTACAGACTGACCAGACTCTGCCACTTCAAACCGCTTCCTCACACAGAAGCAACGGAAGAATTTCATCAGACTTAAGCCCTGCAGTGATTTTTCTTCCTGGCATAAGAACTGGCCTGAAGGGAGGGAAAGGTCCCTGAGATATATTTATGGAAGGGCTCAGACTTTTTTCTGAGGATTCAATTCTGAGACCTGCAGCTTGACAGGAGTGCATTTTTCCTCAAATGAATTTTTTATACATAAAATACGAAGAACCCTAAAAATGTCCCCGACATTTGAAAAAAACGGCCCAGGGTGCAGGTGTGCACTGTGTGCTGCCCCACACATCAGGGCTCTTCTGCTCTGGTGTTTCACAGGGACTGGCTCAAGCTGGGGAGCACAGGACCTGCCCCAGCACTCCTGGCACCCTGCAGCACAGAAGGATGCCAGGACACTATCTGAAATGCCTGCTGCATGGATATACAGCCAAAGGAGAATTAAATGTGTCAAATACTCCATTTCCCCATCCTTAGAGAAGCCTTCTAAAGACCTCTCAGTTACAGCCCTCTAGATTAATCTGTTTAGATGTCCACTCGTCCCTTCTACTAATATAGGCAATAAGTCCAGTATCAACCTACCGGCTAACACCAATATAAACATGATCAAGGGAAAATGTTCTGAATCAGTTTCTGAAAGCACTTACAAGAGCCAGGGTCCAGGGAGGAAGGAAACTCAGCAAAGTTAATAAAAACATTTCCAAGCTGTCAGCTTAATTAGCTTCAGCACAATATTTAATGTGGTTCAACAGCATGGGATGGTTTGGAAAACTTGAGCATCAGCTGCAACAGGCATGCAGAGCCTCAGTGAAAAATGGATGAAATCTCTTCCTGGTAAACAGCAAGCTTGCTGGGAAACATTTTGTTTGCTAAGAAACAATATCTGGCCACAGGATGAATCTGCTGCCCAGTTTTGGCCAGTGGAGGGGACCGAGGACAGCATTCATCTGTGGCTGGAGACTGCAGAGTCCTTTCTTTGTGTCCCAGTGTTACACCAATGGAGCACCACGGAGAACCTAAGCAAATCCCTCACCTTGAAAGGGCTTTCAGTCAAGTAGGAGGAGATTAGGACATCTTTTAAACAGAAAGGTGCCAAGCCTGGGGCACTCAGCTTGGATCTGAGCCTCTTACCCAGTTAGTCACAGTACAGAGCAAGTGCCAGCATTTCCTCTGCCTGGGGGCCCTTGGCCAATTTAGCTTCCCTTGCCCCAAATGCAACAGTCCCAAAATGAAATATCTTATATGGGATGGGCTGGTAAATGGAATGTCTTGTTGGACACAAAAAGAATTCAGTAATGGTGTTTTTTTCTTTTCACTTTTTGGTTGTCAAGCCAAAAAGTCATGCACATATGCAGGGCATTAGTGAAACGTGTAAGTTATTTTAAAAAGTGAGCATTCAGATTAATAACCTGCACTATTGTCTCCCCCTTTGTAATTAGTATAAAGAGCTCTTTAAATGGTGAAAACCCTGGTTTTATAAAGGTAACAACAAAATGCTAACCAAGAGTCCAACCCCAAATTACCCCCATCTACACAGATTCCTAAGGAGATGTAGGAGGATCAGCTTTAAAGACCACCTCAAGAACAAAATCTTTACCTTATAAACTATATAAATATATAAACCCGTGTTTCCTGAAGACATCCAGAAAGGCTAAGCTCAAGCAATTTGTCATATTGACAGTCATTTGAAAAAATATGTTAAGAGAATCACTATATTAAAATTGAGATTAAAATGGCTGAAAATCGCTGCTGCAAGCATCTTCCTGTGAGGGGAGGGAAGCTACCACTGAACAGAAACACTAAACCCCTGCTAAACTACATCTGCAGCTACATTTATGCTTTTGCACCATCTGAGGATCCTGGCCCCATAGTTGTTTCAAAGGAGGTCAAAGAACAAGTCTGAGGAGCTATGTACCAGTTTCCTAATAAGATTGCCTTGTCTCATATTTCTGCTGATTTCTTTCATACCTTCAAAGTTGTTACAGCAGCTCATAAAGAGAAAATAAAGATTAGACACGAGCCTTTGCCCTTGAGACCATCCCTGACCTCTGGTTTGCCATTTACATTTATTACAAAAGAGCCTGAAATGGTTTTGAGTCACGGAAAAGCATCTGATGGTTACAGAGGGTTTTGCACCAATAACACTGTTCGCCGGGTTTCCTCAGACAGAACTTTGCAAGGATATTGAAACTCCCTCAGTCACAGGCAATAAACAGAACTATGCCAAAGTTGGGAGGAGGGGAAGGGGGGGGATGGTTCCTTGCACACCACTGTTTTGTTATCCATCTGGAATTAGGAAAGCACGCCTGGAAGGGAAGAGCCAACAGCTTTGGATAAGTCAGCCCAATTCCTCGGCTATGACATATTCATTGTATGCACGCGCGCGAGAGAATGCAATTAACTCATTTGTCTGTATTCAGCCATTATTTAAAACAGAATAAATTAAAAGATTCACCATGGCAGTAGCAAAAGACTTCTTTAAAGGATCTGCTAGCCAGCCTGATCTGGGATGAGCCCCTTTCTGCAAGAAGTGAAGCAATCCCGAGTTCAACATCGGATTTAAGAGGACTTGAGAGTGTTCACATCTGGTAGAATTTGACCCCAGATCAGTGCTTCCCTGCAGGCTTGTGCCATTGGAATCAATAGGAACTACACTGGAGACAGAAGTGTGGTTAGCTGGGAGTCACAGCAAAGAGAGAGCAAGAGTGAGCTGCCGTGACTGGTCGGCTCCTGAAGAGGAACATCCTCCCTTCCTTCCCTCCTTCCTAGCTTCAATCTTCTTTATTAAAGGAGCTATAATTTGTCCTTGCTGAATAGCTATAGCTTCCTTTTATCTGCCACTCACAAACTGCCCATTGCTACCGCACGCTGCACTACAGCCTAGAGGAGAGAGACAAACTGTTTCTCATGAGTGTTCATATATTCATTTCAATTCAATTTAAATGTGAGCTTCATTATGACCTTGTTAGCACCCCCTCTCCTGTTTACTTTCCATTAACATTCAGCCTGTCAAACTTTATTAGCACAAATGACCATGGAAATTGTGAGCCACTTGAATTCTCGCAGTTTGAAACATATTTAGTGGGTGAAATTCAATCTGTCCAGTAGGCCGGGGGAGCTCTCTGCCGTGCCCCAGTCTTCTGCTGACTTGCAAATTTTAGAAGTGTTCACAAGCAAAAGGTGATGACAAGAGTAAGTCTCTCTGAGTTAGGGAAAACAGAAACGAACACGTGACTCCCAGGCAGCCAGCCCCAGGTATGCTCCTCGGGGATTGTCACAGGCTGCAGAAAAAGTAAAAGGGAAGGAAATTGGTTTTTTCCCCCCTCCCAAGTTAGACAAAAAAATTACAAAATTAGTGGGGAAAATACCTCAAATCCAAATTTATTCTAGAAAGAGATAAAAAGTGGTGAAAAAAGGTCAAATAAATTACGTGATTTGTGGAGCTCTGCAAACCACACAGGTATTTTGTATGCAGCCCACACCATCCCCTCTGTCTCAAGAGAAGATGACTTCTTTGCTGAACTCACCCTTCCCTTTAGTCTCAGCTAGATTTCTTGTCCCCAGAAGAATATTATAACATATGGTTGACTTTTCCACATAATACCTACTTCACAACCTCACAGAAAAACTTCCACAATATATGTCATTTTGACATGGATTTAAACATGATAAACAGTGCAATACAGTCTCCAGCTGTTTGAACAATTCTGGTCATAAACCGCCTCGCTGCACTGTCATCATGCTCGTTTCTGCAGCGAGCCTTTGTTCTCTTTTATTCCCTGCATTGTTTCCCTTCCACTCTGAGATGTTTTGAAAGAAAAATGAATAAATGCAATGTTAAAACCAATATTCCCTTGGGTCTTTTCTCTCCATGCAAATAAGAACCTCAATTTTAATTTTTATTTAAATCAGAAATGGAAAAAAAAAAAGTGGCTTTTTTTTTTTTTTAAATCTGGTCAAGCCATTCTGAAATATTATGTGTAACTTTTCAACAAATGCTTGTATAAAGCATTTCAAGAGTGGGAGAAAGCATATAAGAAAAAAATCAAAAAAATTTAAACATTCCAATTTTGCAGTCCAAAATGTACAGGTCAATATTTAGTTCCATTTAATTTAAAAACTTTAAAGATCAAAAAGTTTTTAAACAAAGCATTTTGTTAATTCATAAAGTTGTCACAGAAAAAAAATATTTTGTTTCTATCAATTGCAATGATTGTTTTTCATATTTTTTAGTGTAGCCTATAAGATCACGGAAAAAAAAACCCTTCCCTTTCTCCATGCAGTTCTAGTAAAATAAACTTAACATCTAAGAGTGAAGCAGATGTTGACTAGAAGAGGTTAATACCCACTGGCATGTTGTTTTCTAAGCCCCATTTTGGAGGTTCCCTGCCCTGGTTGGTTATGAAATCCTATCTGCCTCTGCTCTAATGACACACAGTCCTGGCAGAAAATTCCTCTGCTCTGAACACTCTTGTGATATTTGAAAATTGTGGAGAATACGTATTTTTCTCCTGTTCTTCTGTGATGGCACAGGATACACTGGAACACTGAACGATGAGTGGAAACAAATCAGCAATGAGCCATATAAAGGCTAAGCCCACATCTAGTCTACAACTGGCTGCAGTTGCAGGGGGTTTATTACAAACACTTTCCCATGGAGTTTTCAGTGCTCCAGCATGGCTGCAGAATGAATTTAAATCCCTCCCTGCCAACCCAGGTGTGGAAGAATATATTTTAATATCATAAGAAATGGAGAAAAGGGAAAGGAGCATTTCACTTCATTAGTGTGCTTTAAAAAGTGAAGATCTAAGATAAAGATGAAGGGAAATTTAGGGTAGGCTACGGAAGGAGTTCCCAAGGGAACCCATAGAAGCCCCATCAACTTAGAAGTTTAAAATTAAACTCAATAAAGCACAAGAAAGTACATGGTGCAAAACATGCCTGCATCAGCAGAAGGATCAGCTGCATAAAGTATCTTTTTTCACTCCTGGTTTCTGTTGTCTCCTCTCACTTCTGCCCAAGTGTCCTGGGAGCATCTGCTCCCACACAGCATTGCTGTCACTCCTCAAGCAGCCAGGGGCAGCCCCAGTTATTTTAAATGGTTTAGCTGCATCTTAAATTCCTATCTATAAGTTTAGATGGACACATATTATAGGTTTATTTGTGCTGAGTAATAACTTACTCTGGGCTAGCTGGGAACTTTACACGTCACTCCAAATAAGGCCGATTACTGTCCCGCTGCTCAGCAGGGATGAAGGGACTTTGTGCCCTTTTGATTTCCCTCTGGCCATGAGACAGCCTCTGGGGACAGGCTCTCAGAGCTCATGCTGCTGTAGGTCAGGCCAGACTTAGCGGCAGTCCCCCAAAGGAATGACAAGCAGGTGCCTGGGTGGAAAACTCTCTCTTCTCACCATCCAAACTTGGGGCAAAACTGGGATAAGTCTGGTTTGCAAATGTTACGGGGTTAGTCCTAGCGTAAGAGAAAGAACTACCAAAATCAAACAGATTAAAAACCATGCTGGCTCATGCCAGGAAAACCATTAATATAACTAAATACTGTTGACAGGGAAAAAGATAAAAATCACATGTCAAAGCTGAGGAGAGGAGGATTTGATTAAAGATGCCCTAACTGATTCAGCAGCAATTAAGGTTGCTCTTCAAGTGGTGCAGTTCATTCCTGCCAGGAAGGAGGCAGCGGGTCCAACTCTCTCCTCACTTGCACCAGCCTTATGCTGGTGAAAGCCTCCACCTCTGCTCAGGCAGCTGTGGCCTAAGCTCAGCACAGAGCGGGGCAGAATCCGGCCCGAAAGGCCTGTGGCAATTGTACAGGATCAGATAAGACACCTCAGGAATGCAGCACTGAGTGGAGCACTTCAGTAATGCTTTAATTTCCATCCTTGGTTTACTCAGTCCCAGCTTTCATTAAGAGACTACGCAGTGGTTGGAGGAAAAGTTTTTACATGAATTAGTTTAAAGGGCAGGAATTACATTCGCATTTTAATGGTGTGGAAATGAATAATCTGAACAGGGAGCAACAAAGGTGGGAAGGGCTGCTCCCTGTTTTCCGTTCACCAAATGGAAGTAACACCTGATTTTCTCACTGAGCTACCTCTCCAGTGAGCTGGCAGCAGGCAGCACAGAGATGCCCTCTGATGCAGTGCAGGAGGTCAGTTCGGTATTTGTACTGGAGTGGCAACTGGGCGCCCCAGCTGAGCTCAGACCTGGCTGGGCTGAATTTTGCCCCACAGTACAATGCCATAAATAATGGAAGGGTCTGGTCCGACACAGCGGGTGATGCAGCTGCAGGAGAAGCAGGCAGCACCCCCTAAGGCAGGTGGCAAAGTGAAGCCATCTGCCCATCTTCAAGCTGCAGGTCCATCAACAGTCCCTTCCCCAGTACAGAATCCAGACCGAATTTTAGGGAATTGCATCAGAGGTTATCCAGGATAACCTGTCTCATACTGATGATTCTGAAGTTCTTTACAACTAGTTATTAATTCCATATGCACCTGCTAGGGAGTCAATATTTTTTATCTCCCTTTTATCAATATATAAACTGAGATCCAACACATTACGACCTTGCAATGATGAATGGCAGAGTCAGAAACAGAAGCTGAGGTGCTGCTCCAAAGGGAGTGTGTTCATCAGATAAATATGTGTGTGCATGTTTGTTTTGTACCTTCATAAACTAAGGGGGACAACACATTTGCCTGAAGTTTCAAAATGAATGCCAAAGCCTGGAAAGGACCCCAAGAATTACCTTTTTAAAAATAATAAAAAAGCTCTTTGTTCTAACACATTTTTACTCTATGTGCTTCATTGTACACACGAGTCATGTACTGACACTTGCAGTGCATCACCATCCAAAAGATGAACCATAATGAGGCTCTGCCTTAGACACAGTCAAGGCTTTTTATTTTAACAAGGAGAATCCCACAGCCTAAGAGGCCATGATTACATGTCACTTGAATCTGGCAGAACATGTTGCTGCTAAAAGAGGCCAGGCACACACGGATGCTGGCTTTCCTAAAGTTGCTGGCAAGAATGAGCCACCAAAGGGAGGGGGAGATCCTGGACACAGGGCAGCAGAGGCTCCGTTCTCACGCTAACCAAGGCAGCCAGGTTCTCCTTGCAGTTTGCTCCTCACAGCCAGCAGTGTACCCAGCCTTCCACTAGCCCCAGGAAGCCAAACTGAGCTCCCCCAGTTCCTGGATAGAGTTACATTGCAGTTGCCATCCTCTCATCTACTCCCAAAATGCAGCAATGAGCCTGCTTGAAACATCCAGCCCTGGTGTTCCTGGGGTGGAAGGTCCTGGGTGGAGTTTGTCTATTACTTCCTCCTTTTATATTGCTGTAAAAGCTCTATATGCCTGGACTCCTGAAATTGCAACACACGAGCTGAGGACATGAGGCCACAGACAGCTGTTGCATCTTATTTGTGCCTTATTTCCAATCAGGCTCCTGCCTGAAACCTCAAAGCCACAATATCAGCCACTTGGAAACACGCAATAGCGACCAACAGGGCAGTGCTGCTTTTTTAAGACCAATAAAACATGAAGTTGGACGTATGCCACCCACAGAACCAATTTCCTCAACATTTTCTAGACAAAACCATACCTTCTGACTTGAGTGGGAATTGTATATATGTATGGTTGCAAAATCTGAGTTCTAGTTCCTGGAAATCAGATATGAAAACTTGGGTGCAGCATCAGGAAGGCCGTTCCATGGCTGTGCAGCCCCGCGCCTGGTAACCAGCCCGCGTGCACCCACGCCTCTGCAAGTGGACAAAGCTCCTCTCACACCCTGAGCCACAGAGCAGCTTCTCTTCAGAAAAGAAAGTGGTGCATCATGTCTCCACAGGGGGATTAGTTGAGTTGCTTTTTTACTATGACTTGATTTTGGTTCCACTACAACTTGTAGTCTGCGAAGAGAAACAATCACAAAGTGCCTGCAAAAAACCCTCGAGCGTGACTGCCCGCTCCCCAGGGAAACCTCTACTGCAGGAACTGAATCTACTTAAAGAAATTAAGGGAGCAGCAACTCTGCTTTTCGCTGCCTCTCCCAAAAGAGCATCACACCCTGCAGTGACACCAGGAGGGATGCGTATGTAACAGTGCTGGCTGGGGAGGGCAGCCTGAGCCGGAGCCGCGGGGTTTGCACACGTGTACTTCCATGACAGATTCAGTTCATATTCACCACCACAGGGTGCCCTGCAACCAGCATTTTTAATTTCTCCCCAACTGTGGCAGTGGTCTTAAGGTAGGCCACTGGTACAGACATCATCTAATTCTACCACCAGTTTTTTTTTGTTGACAGATGCTTCACACTAAAAAAAAAAAAGTGCAGGATTGATTTCCCTCAGGGGTGCTGACTACCTTTCTCAATCAGTATTCCTCCAGAGATGAGGCCTCACCTGCTTAACATCAGCAAAGTTCAGCCAGCACAGAGGCACACCCGCTACCTGAGAAAGACCCAAGGACACACAAGGGAAGAAACAGGTACAGCTCAGCTTACTGACTAGAGCTGCTCTCTGAAAAGACTGATGAACTTGAGCTCTAAAATTACAGGCTGTGAAGGAAACAGAGAGGCCTGAGGACAACAGCAGAGTGATCCAGAACAAACGGAATTTGGTGTTTACAAAGGGCAAGGACAGGAACAGCAACTACGTGAGCTGAGAGATGCTCTAGGATGGCACAGAATATATAACGGATGGTCATTAATCTCGGCAAGAGAGGGAACTCTTCTTTTGTGCCATCTGCTTCTAATTATGGCCCTGCTCAGCTCTAGGCCTAAATTATGCAACTCAGACTTGATTCCAAACCACCCAAAGTGCTAAAAGTTTTGGAAGGCACAGGAATGGGAGTATCGGGCATAAATTGCAGGGTTTATGGTATTTACACAAGAGCGCCCAATTAGTTCATGCATGAGTGACAAAACAATACACATGAGCACCCATCAAGTCACGCAGGAGTGCCAGGTTACTTCA
>NW_008620203.1:2112-13078 GCF_000691845.1 Merops nubicus | reverse complement strand
AGGAATGCCCCAGGAGCTCATGCATGAGCACCCAATAAATTAATGCAGGAGTGCCCAGTTACTACACACACAAGTGCCTACTCAGCCTGCGCATGAGCATCCAGTTCACTTCTTTGTAAGTGCACAACTGATCCGCGCATGAGCGCATGGTTAGTTTCTGCATGGGTGCCCAGCTGCTGCATGCATGGGCACCCAGTTAGTTTGTACACGAGTGCCTGATCGGCACATGCCTGAGCACCCAAACACTTCATGCATGAGCACCCAAATGCCTTATGCTTGAGGGCTGTATTTTATGCATGAGCGCCCAATCGGTACACACCTGAATGCCCAAGAATTTATGCTTGAGGGCCAAAATATTCTATGCGTGAGCCCCAGTCAGTTTGTGCATGAGCACCCCGGTAACTCCCCCCACCCCAGTGCTGCACTGGGCATGCATGCAGGTTTCAGTACCTGGGGCTGCAGCAGTGCCTCTGCTGGGTGCTGTGAAACTGGTGGAAATGCCCAGAATGCCCCAGAGCATCAGCCCATCAGAAGAGCTCCCAGTACTCAGACATACTTGAGAATGAGCAACAGCTGCAAGCAGTGGAGATGGGGAGGGAGACACGGCTGAGGAGATGTGGGGCTGGAGATCTGGGCTTGGAAGGAGGCACTCCATGTGCTAGGAGTACACTCCAGGCAGTGGCTTCAGAACAAGTCACAGTTATCTTAACTTCTTCTGCATGTCTTTCGCACAAGTGTCAGAAACATCACATCTGAAACCAGGAGTAGAAGTTGTCTGGAGGCTCTGATACAGGCCAGCTCCTTGTGATTCTGCAGCATGGCCACAAGAACTCAAATGCAGAGAGTAATGACTGGTAGCCTCTAGGGAAAAATCTCACTCTAACAAAATGTGTTGGCTTAAGAAGGATAAAGGATGACGCTCTACAGCCTGTGCTACACAGGAGCTCAGATAAGACAACATAATGACACATAGTGGTCATAAAATCTGTGATCTTATCAGTCCAGCCTGCTTAGGTCTCTTAATCAGTGGTAAGTCCAGCTTGCACAACTTTCCTTGTTCAGGCACAGAGAAAACAAGGTGGTATGTATTAAGCCTTGCTCATGCCAATAAAAATGTACTACAGGAATGAATGTATTTATTAACTCTCAGCAGTGATGCCAATGGTTTTGGCTCAACTACGGTTTCCTGGCTTTGGACGCAAGGTCACAAATCTCTAAGACTGTTGAATCTTGCCCTGGAGTAAGGAAACTTGTAAAGTCTGAGCTGGAGCTGGCTGCCACACGGGACAGAAAGCAAAGCCTAGGCGCCCTTGAAACAGTATGATCATTTTTTTCAGCATTCAAACAGAACAATTTAAACGTTTGCAAGAGCAGGGGAAGGGCTGGCTTCAAGATGTTTTGGATCAGCTCTTTGCACTTAGGTGCAGTTCGATGCAAAGAAAGAGGCCAGCCAGAGCTCTCTGCCTGCAAGACCCTGCCGGGAGGCTGCTCCTGAGAGCAGCACTGTGTCAGGGAGTCAAACAAACTCACAAATGTAAATCTATTTCTTATTTACTAGAACCAATTATTTCCTGATGTAACTGGCAAAAGCGACAAATTCAGTCCTTTTAGCATTTTATTAGAATTTCAGAAAATTACCATGGAAGGATGGCATGGAAGTCCTTTTTACTACCTAGAAAACAGCTGATATGGGCATAAAAATATCATCATTATTATGTATCAGTCCCAGCCATGATCATCTCATAACATTTAACAGTCTTGCCATTAAATTCAGTCCACCCCTTCTCCTCTGCAAGCCCAAGCTCTCCTGTCCTTTGCAGCAGGACAGGATCTATTTTCTTCATCTGGTTACACATTTGCTTATTCAGTGTCCAGACCAATGAGAGGCAGATCCCTCACTAGAGACTACTCATGCTCCAAACCAACAAAAACACATCTAGCATTTGCCCACAGCCAATCAACCAACCAGGGTCATGGTCAACCTGAGTGTTTTGAAGGGTTCCAACAGGCACACCACTGCTTTGCAGTCCCATTTCTAACGGGACTGCATTCTTAGAATCACACATCTCAGCAAAAGCCGATCAAAATTAGGTCCATAAGGCCCAGATAATCTAAATCTTACTTTTACAAAATGGATGCCTAGGGATTCCTTTCCACAAGACACCTCTCTACGTCACATCCAACCAACAGCAAACAGTAGGTACAGGGAGGACATACTGGCTGAAGCTGGCCTGAGGAATCTCTTCTGAAAATGGGTCTTGGCCTTTTAAATCCCTAAGATATTCATGAGAAAGAAAATAAATACATTATCAGATTCTGAGGTAAAAAGACTATATATGGCTGCAGAAGGCAATCAGTTGATGGGTTTATGGAGCAGCATTTGAAGAGTTTCAGCACATGCTCTAAGCAGAATTTGCCAAACAGGGTTTACTGAGGCTCCTGCTCTACCTTAAAACCAATCCTCTTTCATCTCTGGAATCCAGGAGAACTTGAGACATGTTTCTTCTAGTGCAGGCAGGAGCTGCACTTGGGAAGTCACTAACCTCACCAGATGGATCCATCATATCCAGCCCTAAAGGACAGGGCTGGATGGATTTACTGAAAATCTTTTGGATTTACATTTCATTTACACATCTCTGTCAGCTCAAAATCAGGGACCCTTTCCCCAGTCTGAACATACTCTAGCCAAAGAAGCAACAAGCCTTACATTTCTCCAAGAAGCATAAAAGCTTTTGCATTTCTTAAGCAAAATCCACAGATACTGAACATTTCTTCCCATGTTGAAATCCCTGCTGTTAGTGCCAAAATTTAACCTATCAGAGTTTGCATTTAAGGAGACCTTCAACAGTCTGTGTTTGAATCGTCAAGGGCAGGTAGGCACCTGAACACCTGTGAATTCTGGATTTATAGGCTTTTCAGCAGACTCTCTTTCTGCCCATAGTACATAACATAAACATGAACTGTATGGGGAGCCACTGAACAGCCACATCCCACCTTTTCCACAAAACAGCTTTCTCCTTTTGTCCTCCCTACCTGTACGGGAGGCTTTCAGGGGCACCTGGCCAATAACACCGTGAGCTAATAACAGCAAATTTTGGACAAAGAGCAGTGTTAGCTAGAGGGAGAAAAAAAAAAAAAAAAAATCACATAATTAGACTAGGGTGTGATGTCATCAAACATATGAAGCATCACTAAATATATTTGGTCCAGCTAATGAATTACAGGCCAGTTTTACAGACATGGATAATCTTTACCTAACTAAGTGGTTCACAAATCACTGGCATTAATTCTTAGATTTGAGTGACAGTGAGTTTCCAACTGAAATAGGGAAGAAAAGGATGTTGCAACAAAATCAGCAGGATGATTTAGCAGCCTTCTGTCTCAATTATTTTTGAAGCAGAGTTTTGCAATTAGGCGAGAGGATGCCCTGTTACATGCAGACTGAGTGTGCAGACTCGGCGGTTGAGAAATAGTATGTCCTAGCAACAGAGGTTCAGTCGACTCCATACAGATGGGAGATCCACTCCCTCTCAAGACAAAATAGCAAAATTGAGGCCATGGACACAGGGAGCTCCTCTGTGTTCCTGCAGTCTGAAGGACTTCCCTGACCCCGATTAGCATCTCATCACTACTTCCCAGTGCAATGCACTCCAGGTGTGTTGATCCCCACAATACTGCTGTAAGGTGGGTAATATTTTCATAGCTATATTACAGATATTAAAGGGAGGCATCAATAGCTTAACTTGCCAAAAGTCACAGAAGGTACCTGTAGCATAGCAGGAACTGAACACAGCTTTTCACACTTGAGATCATCATGAGTTTGTTTTTCTCTTCAGAGCTACTTTGTGAAAGATGTCTTGGCTGTAGCTGTTAAATTCTCTCCTTATCATAACAGTTGATTTGTTTGTAGAAAGTTAAGGCACATGTGCAAAATGCGGCCACGAACCTTGATGAGGTTGTTTCTTTATCAATCCCAAACACCAAACATTCCAGAGTTAAAAAGAAATGTTCAGCTCTACAGTGTATGGGTTTTGTTCCAGAAAAGGTTGGTTCTGCTCTTCTTTTAAGAAACTAATGATGTTTTTGTTTTTATCATTTGTACACAAGGTGTTTCTAAGGGTATGTTTGGCCCCAGAACAGCTCTGGATCTCGCAGCAGCGCAACACATCCTTGCTGGCAAATGAATCTCTGCACATTTGGGAGCTACATGCTTGAATGAAACATAAATCTCCTTCAGTGTGAGTGTCTGGACTCTTCTCCAGGTCTGTTACAAAGCAGATAACAAGTGGGGTCACTGAAAAGTACAGAGGAAAACTTTGTATGGGGCTGGAATATATCAAGCTTTACAGTGAGACATAAGCTTTCAGATTTGTACTTCCAGTGCACTTGAACTCTTCTAGAAGCATCAGCCAAGGCACAAAAGCAGGAGGGAAAAGATTTGGCAACTGCCTCGGTGCTGCAGAAAGCTGCAAGGCGGGGTGGGCAGGGGAAGAGCAGGGTGGGCAGTGACAGACACCAGCCACCCAGAGCTGGCAGCACCTGGTCACTCCCTGTCCCACCGCCACACCGCGTGCCCTGTGCCCCTTCCTCCTCACCCTGCCTGTCGCTCTGCTCAAGGAAGGACCTACACAAGCATGAAAGAATGCAAACAACAGCTCAGAAAGGAAATGCAGGAGTGAAACGGGTGATTCCTAGCTCTGCCATCACACTGTTTCAGACCATTCCTGAACAAGGATCCCAAGAAGAAAATACAGCCATCTCTAACACAGCCAGTATTTTAAAACCTGACTGCAACCCATGCAAAATTCCAGAAAAGATCTCTGCTTTACACTGACATACCTTTTTATTAAAGCTGTTTGAAGCAAACTTGATGTGTTTCCTAGTATGTACTAGCTGACCAATGTCCCAGCACTATTTGTTGCTTTTCAAGGCACATAGCAAGTATCATATCAAATGCCTCTGTAAGGCGTTGTGAACAGCTCTTTTATTTCCACATCTGAAATTCCCTGTACAGGGCAGATCTTTGTAAGACAAAAACATCAGTGAAAATCTAAATAATTGTCAGAGGGAAGAGAATCGTACACTCACACTTTACTAAACCTGCTTTTATCAGAGCAAACTTTCTTCTACAAAGAAATATTCATGGCTCTGGGAAAAGAAACACATTTATCAGAATAATGCTGTTTGCCAAGGAAATGAAAAATGTTGAATATTTATAACTTGAAGTGATTTTAATGAGCTTAAGTGCTGTATTTTAGTCTTGTAGGAAGAGTAAAAGTACTTAGAAATACAAGCAGTATAACAGAGATGATGAGATCTATTAATTCCCCTTGAGCCACTTTGTATTAGTATGTATTCTTTCACCATCTTTTCCAGTCCTGTTTTATGGCATGTGGGAGAACTGCAGCCTGGCATAGAAGGAATGTGCCATTTGCCAAATGTGAAAGTGAGCTCCAGGTACCTGGCTCACCTCCCCGTGGGATTCAGTGAAAGGCAGGACTGAACCCCCAGCCACTCGCCGCCAGCCAGCCCACTGTGTTTAACTTGCCAGTGGGATTCTTGCATGACAGTCTCTGTAGACAGCAAAGCACGTTCCCAATTTCCTGCTTCTGTGGCTAAAACCTAAGGGCTGTGTTGCAGGTAAGTGCAGATGAATCCAAGTTTGAAACCAGTTAGAGGCAGCAAGTTAGAACAAGAATCTGGGAGTGTAACAATTTCATTAATCATCTTCATTATCTTGGCATACATCGGGAACTTATTAGCAAAACTTAGGAGCTAAGCAAAGGGGTATGAATACTCAAAAAACTGTAATTAAAAGAGGACAACACACACCCAGGGGAAGATCAAAACCCCACTAATCTGTTAAAAAAGAAAGAAGAATACAGAATATTGGAGAATAGGTCCTTATCACCAGTATGTATTACACTGCTCCTTCTGCCTCTGCTGCACCCAGACGAGTTTCACTCCTCTCACTCCATGGACTTAAATGCAGGAGTGGAGCACAACCACAGGCGTGACCAGGCACAGACTGACCACAAGGAGCGTGGCCCTAAGCAAAGAGTAAGAGACAGATAGCAGCAGGGTCCACCTGGAGTAGGCTTACTAACAAGCCCAGGACCTCAGCATGTTTCCAGGTTGCCAATACATCTTTAAACACTGACTGGCCTCTACAATAAATGCACTCCACAGACTGAAGGGAAAGTCCAGCCCCTGCTGCTGCTCAGTATGAATGACAGCTGGAGACAGATTTAAGAAATCTCCAACAGGATTTTCTGGAAGACAGGTTCCCAGACAAGCTTTGAGGAGGGGGGTAAAAAAAAATATCTCGCACAGTATGAAAAATCTTGCAAATCTGGACTAGGTAGAAAGCCAACTGCTTGGGGATGTTTGTTTGTTTGGGTGGGTTTCTTTCAAGATGTAGTTTAAAACACTGTTCTTGTTTAAATTTCACTAATAGAAAGTCCCAGTACCAGCCTGGCTTTACCACAGTGAAACCAAGGCCTGTCTGGGTTTACATGGAAAAACTGAGACTTGAAGGAACACTGAGCCATCGGTAGTCCCAAGGTATTACGATGGCAGACACTGAACACTGGGCAGGCAATTTTGTTGTGGAAACACTAGGCGACAATTTTGGCTACACTGGCACATGCTACAGTCTGACATTCCTAAACATTGCAAAAATTTCCTTTGAATGCCAAGTGACTGGTGTTGCAAGGATTTCTGAAAGCCCACAGCGAAAGGACCTTTGTTACCTTTACCATAACAGTACAGGACAGAGAGGTGCCTCCCCATGAAGATGGAAGGGGGATTTTCCCCACAACACAAGGTGAGACACAAGGCAGTCTCATGTACTGGGATCTCAAGTGTAGGACAACATCAGTCTTTTGAGAAATAACAGCCAGGGTTCCCACCAACTTCAAAATGGGGAGAGCAGGCACCACTTGGAAGATGTTATTTAACTACAACCACTGAAAATTGCACTTTCTACAAAAAGCCTCAGAGAACTAGTTGGGCTATTTCTGACTAAGATGAAGTCAGATCTCCAAAGAGAAAATAAAGTAACAGAGGATATGTGAATCTGTTAAATGTAAAGACAATTAGAAAGACAGACAACTCCTATACTGCTTCCACCTCCAAGTACCCAACAAGTGAGTGAAATGCTTTAACATTTCAGATTTAACCTAATATTTAAACTCATACCAGTTTACACAACCTTGGGGGTATATAAAGTGGCCTAAATAGGAGCATAAATAATTATGTGTAATCAAGAATCCAGGCTTCTTTTGCCTGAGGTGGAAAAAACCCACATTCATTCCAAATCCAAATTCATTTTGGAAATGAATTTTCATGACTGATCAGTATATCTGCTAATCAACATATCTACAGTCTAGCCCCATAGCATTAATGCCAAGAACAGACAGTACTGATGACAAAAGATGATACAATCTGCATGTTCATTGAATTTATCAGAGTTTGACGGATACCCTGTGCCCTGGGCAGATAATTAAATGTGATTGATTTGGGTTGGAATGGACCAAGATGAAATACATTTCAAAAATGTGATTTTTCTCCAAAGCAATAGCTGAGAACAGTGACCAAGCCCCCAGCACACCATCTTTCTGTTCACTGCAGAATGTCCAGGTTGTCCTGCTCAGTCGGAGAGCCACAGGAAGACCTGCTGTGCCTCTGCAACAGCAGGTCACAGCTGCAGACATGAACTCTGTGGATGCAGATGCAGAGCATCTTGTAGTGATGACAACAGTGTGTCTCACAACCGTGACCTCTGACAGATGTTGCCAAGGCAAGGCCACCTGAGATACTCATGACCCAGCTCCTGGAATCTCTTTGCCTTACGTGTTGGAATAAAGCTGTGGTAGTTTCAGAACACGACAGGTAGGCAGTACAGACCTTCCCTGTTACACCAGCCCTGATCTCCCTCCCTCAATCACCAATCTCAACTCCATGTCAAGAAGATTGTTACTGTATTTTAAGCTCCTGACATCCATCAGAGCCTTTTGGGCTAAACCGTTTGCAGAGAAGCATTTACAGTGAGATGATTGCTGTAAAGCAGGGCCTGGATGTGCCTTGGTTTCCCCAAAAGCATTATGAGAGCAATGCCCTGCAGCCCTCATCTGTCAGAGCCCTGCACGAGCCATTCCTCCACCCATGAACTCATTGGAACTGCCAGCCCATGAAAGCACGCAAGTGTTTTGTACAGCTAGAAGGACTGGGTGAGGAAGCAGGCAGGCAGATATTCATAACAAGTTGCTTAGCAAAGTCAGAGCTTACAACCAAGGAAGCATAAAGGCAGATATCTCTAACATAAACCTTAGCAATTTTGCATAAGCTTGTTGAAGCATTACCAGCTGAAACCTAGAAACTAACTACAAAATGCAAGGCAAAAGCATCTGACTAGTTCTCATGTAGACACTATCTGTGATTAATCAGGATTTATAATCTGTCCTTTCTTACTGCTTCCCAGTTCAACTACCTTGTTGTTAAAAAGGACTGGTTCACAACTGTAATCTTCCTGTTAGTTTGTCCTTGGCAAATCCCACTTTGGGGTCTACCACTTTCTAGACGCTACTGAGGATGAGGAAGAGCTGGAGAGAGAATATATAGATGAACTTGTGGTTTGCTGCCTCTTGCTCAGCCCATACTTTCTGCAGCCTAACCAAACAAAAAGGGCAAAAGCCCAAACATGTGACAACTTTTCAAGAGTGACCTAGTTAGCTACTGTAGGTTTGGATCCTTTGATTCTTGGCACCCAGCATTTGCAAACTGCATACATGAAAACCAGCACACAGAAACAAGGACTATTTTTCCCACGACACTTCAAAATAAGGTAAAGTCTGAGTACTGCCTGGAAATCCACACTGGATGAACCCATCTGTCTGGAATCTTCAAGCTGTAAACAACAACACTGCTGGAAAACAGGAAAATTACTACTTAAAGGGAAAAAATAGCCCAAGTGTGGTGATTTGCTGCACTGTGCCTGTGTTTTCATCCACTACTAGAAGACCGCAGAAGTAAATTAACACCTACTAATTATTTAAATCTAGAAATGGAAAGGCAATGTCTACTGGCCTAATTCCCCTGTCTACTTGCTCCCCGGAAATATTTTACTGTGAACTTTGACACCAGTAACTCTCACAGCAAACTGAGCACCAAGGTACAGGATCTGTAACAGGTACTCAAATTTGGCTCTTGTTAAGTGGTTTGTTATGGCAAATATTGAGAAGTGACAAACCTTCCTGCTGGCTCTTCATTCGCAGCCACTGACCTCAGATCTTGTAACATATTTGCTGTGTAAAGTCACCCATTATTCAGTAGCATGGATTAGCTGCTGGCTAAAACCTGTGGGCCCTGACATCAGACTTGAGTGCAGAGCCATTGAATTGGGAAACTGAAAACGTGTGCTTCAATTTACAATAGTAATTAAATAATAAATTAAAATATTAAATATTATTAAATAGATAATTTAAGCAACTACTTTGGACTTGCAAACCCCAAGCAGACAGGTAAAATGAGCTCAGCATGTCCATCTCGCTCCATATTTTCTGGCCACATTCACATCTCTGCTGGCACATCAGGGCAGCTGCAGAGGTACCACTCAAACAGGTACTTTTAAGAAAGAAAAGCCTCCCGCAGACGCCGCCGGCTCTGCACAGAATCCGCCACTAGCCCCTGCAGCTGAGCTCGCTGCCGCACATCCACTTGGCACAGCCAAAGGAAAGTGCACTTTATTCTGCATCCGTCAGCATCAGTGACAAGCAGATTCCACATAAGGGCATGAAATAGCACATATCAGGGACAAGGTACTTGTAAGAAATGTGTGAGATTTAAACAAGAATTTCCATCTTTGCACTTATGCCCTGGGAGAAGAGACTTGAGATGCTGCTCAGGAAGAGGAAAGTTTTTCCCAGAACTGCCAAAGGAGTTTCTACAGAGTGACAGCAAATTTTCCTCTCTCTGCACAGTTTCTAACACACTTAAGCTCCTATGAGCAGTGCTGTACTTTCTGCAGCTCATCTGAGCTTTTATTCACATGAGAAATCCCTGCAAAGAAATGTAAGCTCCCCTTTTCCTAAAGGAAGGAGATGAAACAAAACAGCAGCGCCCCAGGCTGAGGTGGAAGCTTTCAGAGCCCAAGGTCTCATACAGGCGGTTTGCTAGTGGAACAGCAAGTGCCTGGGCTCTGGCATGGTCCTTGGGCTGTGCTCCTGAGCTCTGCCACCAAACCAACCCAGTGCCCAGAGCAGCCTGTGGGACTGGGCTGTGAAACGGGTCCCACAGCACCACGCTGAGATCAAACCCACGTTTGCTGGGAAGCCCTTAATACTGCTACACAGAAACCCTTCCTAAATAGCAGATGATACTAAAATACTACAAAACCCAGCGGTTACTTTTCTGTGGCTCACTTCTCCCTTTATACAAACACACAAAAAAAGATGTAAAATACCTTACTGATCAAATTAAGATATTTGCAAAGGTGTGAGTTTGTGAATGCACACATATAGCCATGGGCACTTCTGCCTGCCCTCCCAGTCACTTCCCAGGCAATGCCACGAGTTCTTAAAGGCCCTTTGGCTAAACAGCTCAGAGTGTGTCTGGGCAGCCCGTTTCTGGAGTAACAGATGCTCTGAATTTATCCTTCAACATCATGCCTAGAAATTGTCACAGTTGGATGCCAGAGCCCCTCATTTGGAGCATTGCCTGTCAGAACAGGGATGGCCACCGAGCGAGCTGCGGGGCCGCTCTGCCATTCAGAACAATGTGCACTATTTAAAAGGAAACAGTTTTAAAAATCAAGCCAGAAATCACTGCTCACTGACACAGACTGCAGGGAGAAGGCAATGCTGCAACAACTTAGCAAGAGTTGAAATTCAAACAGAGGAAAAGAACCAAAAATAGTTAATTAGTCAATCAGGAGTGTAAAAGAAGAGACAGTGAGCAATGGAACAGC
>NW_008620203.1:0-2081 GCF_000691845.1 Merops nubicus | reverse complement strand
TGCTGAAAAATAAATGCACACATTACCAAGTACAGAAAATAGAAGTGAGACTGAAGTAGAGCTACTCCAAAACAAGTATGCCTGTGAATAGAAATATTTAAAAAACATTTTCTGCATACTGAATCCACACAGTTCTTTTGTATTTGCTTTGTGACTGTTCTAGTAAATAAGGTTATAAGTAGGAATGTTGTAAACAAGAGCATTTTAATCATACATTGGCACATACTCAAAGAATTCATATGAAAAAGCATTTTCACTGAAATCCTAAGAGTTATATCATCCAATTCAAGAATAGAAAAAAACCCCACGCAAGTAAAGGGAACCAGCATATCTGAATTTAAAATACAGCATTGCCTACGCCAGCCATTTGGATGGCATCAATGAAAACCTCTGCTTTCTGATTTTCCAAAGGAAGCTGATATTAATGAATTCAAAGAACATACTCCTCAGATAGTGAGGCACAGACAAATGTGGCAGTCACCAAAAACCTGAGTCTTTTAGTTGTATCAGTTGGTCTAATAAAAGGTATTACCGCTCCCAGCAAAACCTTCTATCACCCCAGCTGGGGAGGTGGAGAAAAGAATGAATTCCCCCAAAAGATGTGCTAGAAAGATCAATGCTCATACAAGGCAGACATACTTAGCAACAGCTGGAGCCCAGTTACTGGAAACTAAATGAAGATCTTAGATGAGAGATTCCTTGAGATGTCTGAGTCACTTTCCCAGTAGCTGATCCCAGCGGTCTTCAGAGTATGTGGCAATATAAGAAACTGACGGCACATTGTCTTTAAAAAAATGCCGGTGGCACTTGGGCAGTAAAAATTGGAGGCATTTTTGCACCCATACATATTCTGTCTAATGAATGTAAAGAAAACTTTTTTTGGAGGTAATTTGCAGGTTCTTTTATGTGGGAATTGAAATGAAAACATTGATTTGCTTTACTAGGAATCACAGGATCATTTGCTAGTCTCAAGATATCAAGGTGCAGTAATTAAAGATTTCTAGGCCTGCAGTAATTCCATCTTGGAAAGGCTTACATTAAATTAACTGAGAGCGGGTGCACTTCTCAGCCTGTTCTAAAATAAAGAGCTGATACAAAGGTAAAGAAGACACAGGCCCTTTTTTGGGATAAAGTCTGATTAACAAAGACATGAAGACCAGCAAAGCTCAATGGAAGCCAGATCTGGCTCCTTTTGGAGTGCCTCCATCACTCACATCTACCCAGAACCCAGCTGAGGTTCTCTGGGGAGTCACCCTCACCTCTTTGGGGTACATAAACCTAGAGGAGCCAGAGTCCTCCTGTGCACATTGCCAGTGGAGCCCCTTGAAAAGGAGCAGAATTTGTTTCAATTTTCTCAGATGATTTGGTTCCACATTTTACAGATGTAGAGGAGACTTTAAAATATGAAGTGAGTCATACACTGCAAGTTTTATTTGCTTCTGCATTTTTATATATAAATAGTAAAAAAAGCAATTTTTAGTATTTATTTCTCAACACAGATAAGGGAGTTGCCATGGCTACCAGTCTCCAGTACCATGGTTTGAAAGGACAAAAAAAGGAAGCCAGACTAAAGCTTGAAATAGTTGGTTGCTCTGCCCGGTACTCACACCATGCATGTTATGATAGGAACAGGGGACTGATATCAGTCAGACTGGAAAAATACAACACTGAAAACAGAAACAAGGAAAAGGAATAAAAAAGGTATGTGAGCCATGCACGCAACTTCAGATTCAATATATTTTCAAGTACACAGAACATCTCAGTAGGACCCAAGCAGCCCGAGATTTAAAGAAAACACAGTGAAGTCCCTGAAACACGTTCAAAGACAGCTGCTTCATAAGGAGATTAATTCAGCTCCACGGGCAACTCCACGGGGCAGCCCAGCCCGTGGGATGAACGCCCATTTCAAGGCTCAGGTAGGGGCTAAGCCCTGGCCCAGCTCCTGAGCGTACCGCAGGCCGGTTGCGAGGGATCCCGAAAATTCCGCCTTATGTCCGTGCCCCACTTCCCCCCCAGTGAAAGCAGGGATGAACCCCCCTTCCCAGCGCTGCAGAGGTGTGCTGGCAGGGCTGGGCCCGGGC
>NW_008620202.1:0-16609 GCF_000691845.1 Merops nubicus | reverse complement strand
ATTTCCATCCCTTGGTTCGTGACAGCTGGGTACAGCACTTGAGGGTAACGTTAACAGCATATATTTCAAACAAGTAGGTAACATTAATGGAGACTGTTTCAAACTGAAATTCTTCATGCTGTGTACTTTACCACGGCCAGCTCGGCTAGAAAAGCATGGTTATATTGAAAGGTATTTTGTATACTTCTTCCAGAACCATCTCTGAGAACCAGAATAAGACTAATCTTGCATTGTTGTTCGTTACACGTGTGAAAAAATGTCTGGGTCTCTGATGTCAGAGCAAGAGGTGGTTTCTGATGTTTCATCTTTTCTGTTACAGTGTGTTATACTAGTAATTAATAACACAAAAGCATGCCAGTGAAAATAAAAGCAGGCTGGGACACTGACATGTGCAGGTGAAATCTTGTGGCTCCTCAAAGCCGACGGGATTTCTGCCTGTGGGTCAGTGAAGCCATAAACCCTGTGATTTTTCACTCCACATTTTATCTGTTAATAAGTGTGTACATATATTTATGTGTGTGTAAAATGAAGAAATGCACTGGATTGTTTTCATCTCTTTGACTGATCCTGAGAAGAATTTTAGGTATTTCTATATTCACAACCAGTATGAACAAGATAAAAAAGGGATATAGGGTCAAAACCTTGATGGTAGTAGTTCAAAGCAATCCTTGGCACAGTGGAAATATGAACATGACCATGTTACTTCTGTACTGATGCTGGAATGTTTGAAGGCAAATACTAGAGAAGGTCTATGAATTTTGTATTCATAACATCTTCAAAAACAAATAATGGAAGAAAACTTGATCTCAAATTTGAGATGAAGTAGAAAATGGCATTTTTTCCAATCTGTAGTTGAAGAAGAAGACTGGAAAGCAAAAGACTTTTGCTTTACTTACAGTAGGTATGTGGACACTATTCCTTACAGACATGCTTTAAAAAAAAAACAACAAAAAACTAAAAATCATTGCAGACACTAGGACTTCTGTTAGAGGTACACTCTGAGCCCATCCATTCAGCTGCAATGTTTTTCTTGCTTTGTATGAAAATCCCCTGACTCTAATAAAAAGTAATTCTCACGTCAGACTCATGCCAAACCTGCTAACAGTCTCAGCAAAAGTTTGGCACAGTGATTTATTTCTACTCTTTTACTGCTACTCTGAAACTTGGGTGTACTGTGAGCATTTGATGACAAAAATGCTTCTTTCAGAAAATAATTTGTGTGCTTCTATATATGCACATTCTGGAATGTGTCAGAATTATAACAAAGGACTTAATTTCTAAAGGCTCAGTGGATTTCTGCACAGCTGTGTGCTGCATTTCTTGTCTTACTAGCAGGTGCCACACTACCTTTTAGAAATTACTACATCATCATTAATGCGTGTGTGTGAGGAAAACCCCTGTTATTTGCTGTTGCTACAAAATAATTAAACACAAAATGAAAGAGTAGGAGGTATCACTTCTTTGTTTACCTATGTTAAATTGTACTCACGTCCACAAAAAGTACTTTAAATCCAATATAAAAGTGTCTTGTCAAACAGAAGTTGATTTCAGGACTGCTAATATGATTACAATTTTAAAGGTTCTAAGACTCACATCCTCACCTAGAACTGTAAGCTCTTAAAAGTACAGAATTATGATTTGTAAGAAAAGTACCTACAATTCTTTTTTTGCTAATTAAAGATTTATTTTTTTGTTATTGATGTTGAGCACAACTGCCACTGAAAATATGAACAAAACCTTCACAGTACTACATCCTCACTGTGTAAGATTTGTCCTAGGAATGGTGAAAAAAAGTGATGACTACAGAGAGAAAATGTAGTTAGGCTGACAGAAAACACCACAAAAATATTACTGATAAGATTTAGATAAGGAGCTTCAATAAAATGACTGAAGACAAAGCTGAAAAGTCCCAGGTTTTTAAACAGGTTATGTGGAAGTACATGAAATGGCTCTTAATTTACTTCTGTACTGACATCTAGATTGAACATATCATTTGTTTATTTATCTATCTATTTATTCTTATTTATTTATGGGGCTTTTAGTAACAAATATTTAAAGTAGTAAAATGGCAATAGGCAAATTTGCCTACTCAGCTGATACATTATCTGTTTGCTAATGGTATGAAGAAAAATATGTGGAATTTCAAGACTGAGTTTTGGAGAAACTGAATTAATGTTTAAACAAGTCATTGTCCATTCCTCCTGTTCTTTCAGGAGGGTCTCTTAGGAAAACAAATTGGCTTTTGTCATATATAATCGTGCCTGAGACTTTAGAACATCCTGAAGTCATTAGCACAAGTAAATGAAATGGACAAAGAGATAATATTCGCTTAAGAAAAATCACAATCTTATTTTGTAAGGAGAAAACTACCTTTTATCTAACATTTTATGGTAGTTTACATGGACATAAGCATAAAAAAAAAAGACTGTAGCAGAATTATTTGCAAAAAAAAGGTGACAGCTACAGAAAAAAAATATCACAATGTATATATTTCAGACAAAGCAAGTATCAAAAGACATTTTAGGGTATTCTTGCTCAAATGTTAAGCAGAAAAGATCTAGAAACTCAGAAGATTATTCCTCTAAGACAATCAGCCATAGAATTCCTTTTCTAAAATTATTGTTCTGGCTATTTATGAAAGATTTCTGATAAATGGCCCAACAATGGAAAAAAAAATTAGGCCTGTATTGCTATTCCACAACAGAAGGGACAGAACTGTCACACATTAAATAACTTTTTTTGATATCTTATGTGTCTGTCAATACATTATAGGAATAAAAACTTCCAATAAGATAAAAAAGGAAAATTAAACTGCCTCAGAAATGGGACTATCCATGTAAAGACAAATGAAGTTAATTTGAGAACAAATGACAGATTAATAGTCACTTTTCATTATACTCTTTATGCTTGGATTCACTAAGAAAATGGCACTGAATATTTCTGGAAGTGATTGGCTTCAAAGAGGTACTTGAGCCACATTTCTATTTTTTGCTATGTGTGTGTAATGATTTTACCTTTATTTTTAGAAGAATTTTTCGGGTTTTACTTCAGTCTAATTTTTATCTAGTTACCACTTTTCACAGTAACGTAAATAGTACTTCTCACAAAAGTGTAACAATGCTTATTTATGAAAAAAAAAAAATTGTTAAGAAGCTCATTGAAGATTCACAATAAGGAAAAAACTATAATCAGATGAGATTTATTTTTTGCTTAAATTGTTTTGTTACTTATACTGTAGTGCACAAACATAATTCAGAAAATCCATTTTTGAGTGTAAAGAACATAGGATCATTGGTTTTGGATCACATCTTTCAAACCTTCCCCATCTTAGATGGCTGTATTAATTCTAAATGAAAAGTTATTTTCTGGTTATGAGCTGAATTAGCCATTACAGTAAGAATAAAAAATGCCCATTAAACTTACAATAATGTTTGTCTTTTTACATTTCTAAGGAAGTTTTACAGACTTTCATATTTAGGTTACTTTCTGCACCGTCACCTGAATTTTTCCAGGCTTCTTTCAACTAAAACATCAAATCTTTCAACATTAATTCATTAATAACTAGCATTCCTGTGACATAACCTCCTTTCTAGTATTCTGTTGTTACTGTCCTGCCCTATTGACCATCCTTCCTTGGATTTGTTTCCTCAGCATATTGCTTTGCCTTACTATGCATTTCTTCTTCCAATTTATTTATAATGTAAATCAAGTCAATACATTTGAAAGCAGTTTAGGAACCTGATCTTTTGTGCACCTGCATTTATATCTTTAATTCCCAAAGTCCTGTCATTCATATATGACCTCTATCACTGAGATTCAATCAAGTTCTGCATCTTTCAGCTGCTCATAATTTGTAACTTACTGGTCTTGCCCATTAGTCATTTGTATTTTTAGACTGATTTAGATAGATTAGTGTTCTGAATATTTTCACTGTATATATAAAATGATTTATTAAATGCCTTAGTAAACAGCAGCTAGGGACTTCCCACTCAATGTTTTTCAAAGAAGAATCTATAAAATGTGTTGCAGTGATTTCTCTTTGATAAATGTGTCCAGATGATCCATAATAAAATAATAATAATAATCCTTCATAGGTTTTCTCTACCATAATATCTGATAGACTTTTCTACTCTTTACTGTATTCAAACTCAAACTTCATCGTATCCAAAGTCAAACTTTCCTCTCTGGTCTTTTTACATATATATATAAAAAAAGGAACATTTTCCTTATTTTTCCTGACAGCTTCTAAAGTGAAATTTTATAGCTGTCTTACTCGTATTTGGGCTTAGCAACAAATTTTGCATCACTAATTTCTACAGCAACGCAAACTTCTATTGATTCTTGAAAGGGCAAAGTGATTGGGCTAGCAGATCTGGATTAAAAAGACAAGATAGTTCTGACTCCTTGTTTTCCTTATAATAGGAGATGCGTTTCCTTCAGGTAATGAAAAGTCTGCACCTTGTTCTTAGACACTTAGAAATTACATGTCCTTACCGTTCATGCAAACAGCTATGAAAGTAACATGGCCTTTGGTTACAGTTGTTGGCAGTCACTTGGAGCCTTGTTGCTGTCAGCCTTCCCCAGTCTTCAGGGTGGCTTAGTAACGTGAATCATTTCAAATCATTGCATGTTTAGCTCTTTGCTGCTTGTTCATCATTCTCAAAATGCCTGACCTCATACAGGAAGATCTCCTGACACATACTGAACTACAAGAATAGAGTAGCGTTCCAAAGGCAATTTTGCTCAGGCCACTGCTTACTTTGTGCTATCAACTATAAATAACAATCCTGCATTTATGAAGAACAATTTATGACAGGTAACACAGCAGTCCTATTAATCTGCCAACCCAATAGTCAAAGCAATCTTGACTCAGTGGCCCATTGAAAAATGGATTGTAAAGTTGATAAACTTGTGTAACATACACTGTCACCAGACAGAGCCTGTTTTTATTACCTCCACAGCTAGTATAAATGTGTTCTGCACATGATGTACATGTGAAAAAATGTAATGAAAAAAATGCAACAAGAATTAAAATAAAGGAAAAGGCAGCTAAAAAGTATTGTAACAGGAAGCCAGCTATGTATTTGATCTCATTACTTATCTAAGTTCACTTGCCTTTGGAGCTGGACCAGAGGTTCCTGGACCAGAGGTTCCTGACAGATAAAATTGTTTTATAATTCTACTGTAAAGTCATAATCTTCACTCTGAAGATTTGGGGAAAAAACTGTCACTAAAAAAATTAAACAAGACTTACAGACATTCAGAACACAGATGAGTGCATCTTTCCCTTTCCCCTTACTATTAAAATATACAAACTAGTAATATTAACTCATCCCAAGTATACATAGAGAAAAGCACACAGAATTACCTAAGCAATTCTTATTTTCTCACAGTTCCTTATATTTTAAAATAACACATGCTTCCGTCAGGAACTTTCAAACTATTTTTCTCCCTGGAAACAAGAATTTTGGCTCTTCATTTTCCCCAGTCTGTTTAAAATTTAAAAAAAAAAAAAAAAAAAACAAAACCAAAAAAACCGCAACAACCAACAACTAAAAATGTAAAAATGCAAGCAAAGTTTAACACAGGCAAAAATGAACATGTTCTCTGGTAGTTTGAATATCATTTTTTTCTGTTTAGTCTGGAGCAGAGGAGACTGAGAGGTGACCTTATTACTCTCTACAACCAACCAATAGGAGGTTTTAGTGAGGCTGGTGTTGGTCTGTTCTCCTAAACTGCTGACAATAGGATGAGGGGCAAATGGCCTCAAGTTGTGCCAGGGGAGGTTTTAATTGGATTTTAGGAAGAATTTCTTCACTGAGAGAGTGGTTAGACACTGGAATGGGCTTCCCAGGAAGGTGGTGGAGTCATCATCCCTGGAGGTGTTCAAAAAATGAGTAGATGTAACAGCTGAGGCTGTCATCTAGTGGTTAGGGAAATGTTGGGAGGAAGGTTGGACTTGATCCTAGAGGTCCTTGCCAACCACAGTGATTCTATGATTCTGTTCAAGCTTTACTAATTTTGTCATCTAAAAAATATGTATTTTCTTTTCCTTGGAAGACAAAAACTGCTGCATTGTGAAGCAGAAATGCAAGCTCTTCTGCTCACATATATAGCAGCCTCATCAATGACGGTATGCACAAACGCAGGTGTTAGTCTGCAATACATATCACACAGCTGGAAGTACTAAGTATTAAGCTAATTTTTACTGCATATACTTAATAAACTTCTGGTTACTTAATTGAAGGATCCTATCCTGAAAACTGTGAGGGCATGAAGCACTATCTGAAATGAGAGGGAATACGTGTGCATACATCACAATTTGCTCCTTATTTATTAAGCTGAATTCACATTATAGCTGTCCAGAAATTAATTCACTTAATTCAGAGAATGCAATCATAATGCCAGTAACACTTGAGAATTGTACAAAGGTCACTCATAACAGCAAGTTTTTAATCAAATTTACAATATTCCTTCCTGAAGAAAATGCCATCTTGGAAAAAAAAAAAAAAGGGAGAAAGGGAGGAAAGGTGGAAATTGGAACTGAAAGAATCAACACACAAAACCATTGAGTGACCTATTACAAAACCACAAAACTTCTGCTTTCACTTCACGTAAGCTATACATGTGCTCCCTCAGTTTTTTTTTTCTCTAGTATTCCTGCCAAAATGAATTTAAAAAAATAAATTATTCCAAATCAAAGATGACTGACATTTAAAAAAAAACCAGCCCTGATCATTATCAGTACCACAGCCTATTCACACTTTCTAATCAGTACTACTTCTCTCATGGTGCTAAGCTTTACTTTGACCATCACAACTGTGAAAAGAATTATTTTTTTCCAAAACAGTCTCATATTTCCAAAATTATTGAGTGTGTCCTTAAAAAAGTAACTGCACAGCACCTCAAAAATTCTCATTAGAAGTCTGTACAACAATTCTAGGAAAAATGTTTCTACACTCTTTAGTTGACCGTTTTTGCAGTTGAATAATATCACTGCAAAATTCATTCCAGTTTGCTAAGCTATGAACATCAGAGGAAGTTTAATCCTTTAGTAGACAAATTCCTCACTCTTCTCAATGATTCCTATGTCCTTTTGTCCTTTATAAAATACCTGTATATATAACCATGATTTTTCTCCTGCCCGTTTTTTCCAGTACATTTATTTTCACTGAGCTAGCACCAATGTCCATTTCTACTGCAATTTCAGCCACTATTAACTGTCTGTTTTCAAGTACCAAATATTCAAATCTACACACACTGGGTTTCAACAAAAGTGTCTTATGCAGTCCTTGTCCTCCTGGACTCCTTTACACACAGTTATGGGCTTTTTCCTTTCCCTGCATAATATGACAATGCTTAATTCATGTCCACTAATTCAGTTCCAAAAACAATACATGGGTTAAATTACTTTCTTTAATATTGAATTTCTTAAGCCAAATTCTCATGAGCTCTTTCAGCTTTTGGAGTCTATTTCTTTTCCATCCTAGAAAAAAGGATAAACCTGTTCTTAAACCAGATAAGTTCTGACATATTTTACCCATCACTGATCAAGCACTTCATCTAATTAGCTCTCTAATGAACTACTCAATTGCAAAGCTACAGGATTGCTGCATCTTTTTTCTGAACTCAATAGGAAACCTTTTAAAATATATCACACTAGTAACAAAATCATTCTTCTTTTTTTTTTTTTTTTTCCTTTTTATTTCTTTTATTGTCTATGCATAGGGATGGGGGCCTACCAGTGTGTATTGCTCCAGGTTTACTTGACCCTCTCTCCTCTTACCCAAACCCTATATGTGTAGTAACTGTTCTCAAGTATCTAGCTGTGTCTCAACAGCCCCTGTCTACAAGACAGACAGATACAGAATAGAAGTTATAAATTTGATTAAAGTAGGTAAGATAAACAGCACTATTCTTTGCTTGTTGTTGAACTGGGGCAATGAAATGTTATGTGTGATCACTCAAACTTGGCATTTTATGTGCTTTGTGTATAGCTCTGCAAAGAACTTGATTCCTCAGCTTCTTCAGTAATCACTTCTTTTTGTTGTGACTTTATAACAGTCCATTAGACTAGTGACAATAAAGACTAGAGATGAAATGTCTAAACTCCACACTTCAATGGAAGCCCATTAAACTGTAACACACTAGTAGACTTTACCATTTTATGCAAATCATGTCTTGCAAAATACATCTGGCTTGCACAATCATCAGCTTACCCAACAAGTTTGAATGGGCTGTTAGCTGACCTGCAAGGAGCCAGCTAAGCTGTCCTCTGCATATCTGACTTGATGTGTCTGCCATATTATATTACCCATCTGGCCATGAAGAATTCTCTGTGTATGCTTTGACACACAAAGACAACAGATCCTCCACAGAACAGCTACATTCAAATAACTTTTCTAATAAGAAAAAATAAAATTGTGAGCATCACTAGCTGCTATGAAAGCTGAAGATTACTCAGAATTTCTGGGGAGCAGACTATTCTTTAAAATTCTAACCATGAATTTCAGAGCCTGACTACTGACTCTTCTTTTTTTTTTTTTTTTTTTTTTTTTTTTGAGTACTAAAAAAAAAAAACCCAGCCAAAACATTCAGAATGTAGGAATATTATTTAGGTGATTAATACCATGGAACAGTGCAAAAAGCCAGTCAAAGGCAGCTATAAAGCACATGATATGCTTAACAAGAAGCCACAGGCAAGCTTTGAGCACAAATCCCCTAATCCCATTGATTCTGCTTCTGCAAAAAAAATAGTGAAGCTCTTCTGTGACTCAGAACGGTGACAATATACAGTAAGTGCACATGGCAGGCAATGTATGCTTCAGGAAACTTCATCACGTAACCTTCTTCATTACTTGAAAAATCACTCCTGTCAATACTCAAAGCCACATCCTCACTGACTGCTGCTGTTTAAGATGCTGTCAATCTTCTCAGACGATTTTGTGAACCAAATAAATTCCAAGTCATTTAAAGGTGTTATTATTTCTGTTGATAACATTACCCCATTCAGGAGGTGCAGAAATAGGCAAATAAAACTTATTTAAATCCTTTTGTTCTGGCAGTTTTGCAGTCTCCCAACTTAAAAACCTAGGGTTTCAACCTAGAACTGCAGACTAAGTAGGTATTTAAACATATTCTCATAAATCTGCTCATAGCATTCAACCAGAAATAGACTTCTTTTATAAATCAAAGAAAAGGTTATTCATTTTTTTTCTCTTTATAGATGCAATTATCTTTGAAAGCAGGCATTTCATTCATACAGATTATCTAACATGCTAGAACAACCTGTTTGGTTAATTTTTCTGTAGATTTTACCACTTGGATTTACAGACATTTCCCAGAAGAATGTAAATTCTCCTCCCTCAAGTGATTGCTATTACTCATGTCAGAGATTAGTATTGCTTTACATGGTTTGATATATCACTCAAACAACAAAGTTGTAAGAAAAATTATTGTTGATTCTGATTCAATTAAAAGTGTGTTTGAAGACTCCCTTTGTGAGAAGGGTTTTATCAAAAGCTTTTTACTACTTGTACAGTGCTGTTCTTATTTTTCAGGACCTGAGCAATGCAAAATGATTATCAAAATGCAGGCTAAAGTTATGGTATTAATGACAATTTCAACTTTTATTCTGGCTCAACTGGCAAGCTACCAGCAATAATCTAGATTCCTGAGTGCCTGTTTCAGAAAAGGTTTTTAGATTACGGAGGATATCTAGGGAAGAAATTGAAAACACATTCTGGACCTTAAATAACAAGCAAAAATTACTTTGTGTTGTCGTAACAGCAAGGAACCAATGAAATATTATTTTGATCATCATAAAATATCCTTAGGTCCCTAACTCTCAAAGAAAATAATCTGCCTTTGTGTGTTAACAAAATAAAATTAAAAATAAAAAATCTCTGCATCTTTGTGTCTTTCTACCTACAGTGAGCACATGCACACAAAAAGTAAAACCATTGTGGGCAAGGATGAGATGGTTGTTCTACAAGGTATACTGTGAGTCATTATTTGAATGTCCCGCAAAGAAACTGGGAAATTAATTATTCCTCGTTACTATTCTGGAGAGAATGGAACAGAGACTCATAAAAAAATCAGGAGACAAAAAATTTGAGATGGTTCATCTTCCTTTTTTGACTCAAGGCACAATCACTGAGTGGCAAGCAACAATAAAAAATATTGATAAACCAGTACAACTAAAATTATTGCTCGTCTTGTTGCTTCATGTTCTGTTTTATTTTTCATTGACTTTAACTGTAACTTAAATAAATATAAAAAGCAGAAAAAATATTGTTGATACAGTGGAAAGATACAAGTTCAGCTGCAGGGATGATGAAGAAACTGCAGCCTGCAAAAGGAACATGTATGTATGGTTTTTGCACATATAGAAACAGATGAACCCAGAAATGAATGTCTCAGGTGAAGGATGCTGTTGTCAGAGATTGGTGGGAAACCAGGCTACAGGAACATCATGGTGTTTCAAGAAGATGGAAGATTATGAAAAAAAAAAACCAGCAAGTGGCAATCTTCTATGACATCTCACGATTATCTGGAGCAGTCATTACGTCACAGAATCATAGAATCATTTAGGTTGGAAAAGTCCTTTGAGATCATTGAGTCCAACTGTTAACCCAGCACTGCCAAGTCCACCATGAAACCATGTCCCTAAGCACCAGATTAATCTATTTTTAAGCCAAATATTTTTCACTGGTTTGCAATAATTGATTTCTTTTTCTTTAGCAGAGCTGCAAATTGCACCAAAAGTTACACTGCAAATAGAAATTAATGCCTACAAAATATTGAAGTTTGATAGCATTAACAGGCATTCTGATAAAGCTTGAGAGCAAGGATACTTCTAGAGAGTTATTCAAAAAGGTCATAAAAAACAGACAGATATTTGCTTTGAAATTTAAATGAAAACTCACAGCTTTATTTTTGCACTGTTCACTCACTGACTGTTAGTGCTAATAATCACTTGACATGAAATTTGATTATGACACAAAGGCTGACAGTCAGGCTCTTAGAAGAAGAGTTCAATGAAAACCTCAGTGCCTACAAGGTGCTATTTGTTTAATGCCCTGTTGGAAAAGCACCACCTTCACTGCCTTCTAATGCCAGGGTAAAACATGCCCTTCAGAGTTAAAAAAGCACTTATTGAATTACCATTACTATTTTCTACAGTCTATTTAATGCCTATTACCTGCACAGATTTAACTTCTGTTTGGCAGTGATGGATTGAGTGCCTTAGAAATGCTCTGTGCTGCACTCTGTACCCTACAGGATCTCAGTGTGTCGTGAAGCTCTACATGAAGAAATTGGCTGGAGTTGAGATGGCCCAAGAGAAGCTGCGTGGTTCAGAAAGACCAAAGGAATCATCTCCATCATCTCATTTAGTCCTGTACTGTGTTTTCTTTTTTTGTTGTTGTTTTCTTTTTTCTTTTTTTTCCCTTTTGTTAAGAGACTGTTCCAGGAGAGTCAGATGTTTCTGTAACCATTTAAGTTAAGAGAGCTTGATAAAGCTGCACATTGGAGCTGAGGCTGGACTATCAGCACTGAAATGTTTTTGAGAACTCTTCTTGCAAGTCCTTTATACTAAAACTAAAGTAACCGTTCTAAAGGTAAAGGAAATAAAATGAGAAAAGAGCAGCTCAGCAAAAAAAATGCATGGATTTCAGTGTTTTTTCACTTGCCCCTCTATTTAACTTTCAAAAGATCATTCCTTTACGTAGTCTTTGTAAACTAAACTTCTCCCACCAAGTGGAATTTCCAGAGGAGTGATAAACCCCTGAAAAATGGGGTTTATAACAGAAATGTTGACAGCTGGCTCTTAACAGTAGCAGAGTTACCCACCACTGCTGTAATATAGTAGTCTCTAACTACTCTAATTCTGATGAAAAGTTACTGTGATGTGATTCCCTATCTATACTAGGCCACATCATTTTTCTTCTTTATGGGCCTCATTATGATAAGGAAAATGCATGTCCCCCAAGAGAAACCTGGTAAAAGAGGATATAAGTACATATAAGCTATGTTTCTTTTACTTCAGTGCCTGAATATAAAGCTAGAAGATCTAATGTGCTTGCTGTAATGAGAAATATTAGCCACACTCCTCAGAAAATGCAGACGTAGATGTGGTACAGAATTCTAACCTAAGTTAATCTGTAGTGCCTTTTATCTTGAAGGATTCCTAGGGGTTTTAATGAATAATATCCCTAGGCAACATTCACTCATTCCAAAAAAATACAGTTGCTTGTCGGATGGACAGAGCATCCTTTCTCCATCTTTTATACTATAACCCTCTTCATGCTTACAGAGGAGGAAAGAAGCAGAAAACAGGTTCTCAACTGAACATAGAGCTTTGCATAGAATATGTTCCTAAAATTGCCTACCAACTGGAAGGCACAACAATTTTGCATCAGATGGTCTCCAGGTACTTCCTATAGGTACATCACATAATTCTTTAGAGTGAGCCAACTGCATATTTGTTTTTATTAGAAAATACAATTCCTAGTGTTTATTCTATTATTCTTGTTATAGAAAAGCACTGTAATCACACAATGCCTCCCTCCCTAACTGTGCAGTTGCACTTGCACACTTGTTTTTCTGCAACGGGGTTGGGGGAGGGGAGGAAAGATGAAAAGGTGCAGAAATAATTATGCAAAATTTAAAACTAAAAAATTAATTTTACTTGAACATTTTCAATATGTTTAAGTACTCTTTCTTCACACTTGTGTTTTTCCAGTATTACATTAGGGATTTTTTTATTCAATGTTTGTGTTCATGAATACTATGTGTTTCTGTATGTGTTGGAGGGAGGAAGAATTTATGCACATAAACTGTCATTTCAAGGTCAGATTGTGAAATGCAATTACTATTAATGACAGTAAACAACTGAGATGGATAAATATGGGTAGCTTTCAGCAGATGATCAGCTTAGACCATTGTTTAATATTTTTTAGAACGGACAAATGTTTTTTATATGCACCAGAAAACAGTAACAAAGACAGAGCAAAGTCAAAGCTCTAATCAGCATGTACTGTGATTAAAAAATAATAAATCAGATGGATATAGGAGATTATGACCATCTGTATAGTTCTGCCTCACACATCACTCCTACCCTTGCTTAACTTACCCAAAAATCTCATCGGCAACATATTTGCCTAGGAATATATCCCATTTCAGCTTTGTGGGGTAACTTCCATTCAACAAAGCAGGCAAATCCAAAAAACATTAACCAGTATTAATAGCTAGTCAAAAAAGGAATTATTAGAAGGAAATGAAAGGTGCCTTGTTTCTACAGTACATCATCTTGCAAAATCCCCTTTTGCATGAGCTGAAACCTTCTTAAAGATAATTATCTGCTAGCATATCTGTAACTCACTGGTCTGGCCTGGTGAAGCACACGATAGTATTTGTATCTGAGACAGTTAATCGATGATAACTACCCATACAATTGAAATAGAGAAATAATTACAACATTATAATCTAGACTAGATGGTCCTGCTCTGGCAGGGAGGTTGGACTCCATGGTCTCTGGAGGTCCTTTCCAACCCCTAACATTCTGTGATTCTGTTAATTGTGTCTGTACACAAAATGCATTAGTTACTGGTTCTGGCCAGGAATAAAACTTCTGCCCATAGTAAAGCAAACCCAATTGCTAATTTTATTTTGTCTTGCTCTGAAAATGAAGTTAAAAGCAACCTAACTCCGTCTTTCCATCCACTTGATGGTACTGTTTCCAAAATACACACTACATAGTGAAAATGAGCAAATGAAAACCATAACTTATTTTACGCCTAGAAAATATGGTGAATAATGAATCCATATTCTTACAGATGGCTTTAGATACAAAAGGGACAACATTCTATCATTCCAGTGTTCCCTGCATTTTCAATTAAATGCAGCAACTTTTTTACCCTCTCCTCATGTATGACCAAATCTTTTAATCTTCTCTTAAATTGCATAGCCATGTGACACAGTCAGTAAGGTCACCTGCATAATTAGCATGACTCATCTAACAAAGTTTGGCAGATCAGTATTTTGAACGGAAGAGTTTTGAGTGTTTGAGATTTTGCCAGAAACAAGATTGTAAATTTAGACCCTGATCTTCAATGACTGAAGTACTGAAGAACTTTCATATGCACTCTCTCTTTATGCAAAGGATCAAATCATGTATGTTTGGGTTGCATCTGAGCTTGGGGGAGAATCAGTGGACAGCTAAAAGAGTTAAGGGTGTAAGACTACATAATGTCAATGGTGCAGTCATACAAATTATCTAAGTAGGAGGTATTATGCAGCAGAAGCAGGAGGCTTATACTGGAAACCGTGCTGTAAAAAAACACTTCTAATGAGCTAAAATTAACGCAATGTAATGTACGCATGCCCAGTGTAATCAGATCTTGCAAGATCAAAAAAATATGAACTATTTGTTGCGATTCCTAGCAAAAGAATGACTTCCCATATATTTTTTTCTACAGCAAGAGTAGAAAACTCAGGTACTTAACATACTGAAAACTTAGTATAAAGGTCCACATAAAATATTGTTGCTTCTAAATAAAATCATGCAAAAATATTTTTAGATCTTGGGTCCTTTACATTTACTAATAAATATTTTATGAAGTTCTACCATAGATGCTATTTAAACATGTGACAAGCCTGAATAATTATTCTGCAGCACATATCACGAATAAAACAGATTACTTGGAAAAAAGGCAAAAATGCCAGGCTTGCCAAAGACACAAAATGAGGATCTGAGATGAGGTACTGAAATGGCATTAACCTTGATTAAGGTTACTGCCTAAAACTGATTGTCAACACAGGATCTTTTAATGCATTACTCTTATTCCTGTTCTTATATTTCATCTTCATCTGAATGAAATTTTAATGCACTTTTAAAAACCACGTTAATAAGTACGTGGAAAAAGAAAGTGTCAGAATCAGACATAAATTCTTCACATGGTAATTTTCTCTTCACGTTGCTCTCCCCTCTGCAGTGGCTATGCTCCATTAAAGCAGGGCTTGTCCATAACTGTCAGGCTATGTACAACAATTTCAGGAAGAGTTTTTTGGGTCACCCAGCTTTGACCATCTTGGATTTTGTTGGTTTTTTTGTGAGAGCTGGGTATCTGACAGGCTGACATGATTACTGCTGTGTTTTGTTCTGCCTTTTTTAAGCTTATCTGTGAGATACACAGGTTCTGAGACTCTGCCCTGCTAACATCAGCCTGACAAAATCCATCCTGTTAGTGACTGATTACCCTCCCTGCCAGGCTGAAATGATCAATGAATGGATGCACTTGTCAGACAGTTCTTTAGAGATCTCTGTGGCAGAGTCTGCAGCAGCGTAACAGTGGAAAGAAAAACAGTCTAGGGACCTGCTCCTTCACTTCTAATATGCATGTGTGCTCTTTTACTACACCAAAGCCAGTAGCTTTTCAACTTGGCTGGAGAACTTGCTTTAGATAGTCATGCTTCAGAATGCAAAGTTTATGCAGTAACTTTTTAGAAGCACACAAAATTTAAATGCATTACAAATCTGCCTAGCAACCAGAAAATACAATTCTGTACATTCATTGCTTTGTGTAACTCCATTAGTACTTTAGTTTTAATAATGTCTGCACTTTTGATGCCTGTCCCCCAGAGGTCTTCATTTATTGTGGACCATGGAAGCAGTCATGGAGAGGACAAACTTGATTCCTTTCGGCTGTACTCCTAGACTGCATGAGATAAAACAACTAGTGACTATTTAGTCCATGAGACCAAATGAAAAATAAAAGTCTGAAATAAGCCTGCTTGAAATTCCTATAATGTGGATCAAGCTCTTCACACCAACTGTTTGGCTTCACAGACACGGTCTTGTTGCATCACACTACTTGCTAGTGTAGCTATAGATGGTGTGTAACTACCTGCTATGCCTTAAAAGGGGAAAAAACCTGAAAGCCAGGATTAAAGTATAGAAAAAGTACAAATAGTTAGAAAAAGTAAAAATGGTTGTAGTAAAAGTTGTACAATTATTTTTTGCCATAGTAATTTTCAAGAAGACTGAGAGGAAAAAAAGAAAAAAGAAATATATTAGGGAAGATATTTTATATTTTTTTTAAAACCAAGGACTTTAACACTTTTATTGATGCTGATGGATAATGTCTTACATGAGTAGGATCATCTCTGCTGCTTAAACTGTGTTAACTTCTACAAACATGCAAAACATTCACTGTTAAGTGTCTGAGCAAACATGCAGTTGCTACACATACACTACAAGTAAGATTCCTGGAAGCTAACAAATTGGCAAAGTTACATTGGAGACTTAGAACTCCAATTATTTTGTTGTTGTTAGTTGCATTTTGGTATTACCTGGAGACTATAAAAAAATGCAGGCCTTGAAATGTAAATAGAGAAGAGGCAAGACTAAGAAATATTACATAATCCCCTTTCCACAGGGTACTTGAGGCACTAAGGAATTTATGGACATGCCTGAGTGTGCATAGCCAGTTGGAAACCATGAACAATTGAGGAGAGTTCCAGGTCAATCACTGCAAATGACAAATTTGAACTCACACCAGGGCTCTGGTATTGATGTGACATAGTGTAACAGACGAGACTGTTCTTT